>NW_004797283.1:1296725-1377242 GCF_000002075.1 Aplysia californica | reverse complement strand
CTCTCTCTCTCTCTCTCTCTCTCTCTCCTTCTTTTTCATTTGCAGTTGGTCTGAATGAATTTCTCTGTCTGTTCTTGCTTTCTCACACAGTAGAAAAGTATAGCTTTAAAACAAAACCAAATGATAGTACCTTATGTAATATGAGTCTGAGCAAAAATCTAAACCAGTGAAAGAACAGAAACCTTTTTGATTTAATTACCCAGTTTGAACTTTTAATTCAGTGCTAAATAAGCTTGGACCTGTGCTTTGATTGAGCAAATGAGACTCACCTTTGTGACACTTATAAAATACAAAACTACTACACTCCTCTCGTGTGATCACATGTCAAAGTGGGCGGCCATTCAAATCTAAATCATTTCTTTACACTGTCCTCAGGGGTCTCATCGCCACCATCGGTACAGTCGAATGTATTACAGCAGCTCCACATTCCTGCAGTCCCATGTGCCCCCTGTGTGGATGCCTGACGATGGAACAGACATGGAAACTGGCAGTGGACGGGTGGTCTATAATGGGGATGAATTTCCTTCTTTCGAAATGTCAAAGAGTACAAATGATTCCTCAGTAAGTTTACTCCTGTATGTTACGTTAAAGGTCTATTTATGAACATGTGGATTTGTTCTGCTGTTTTTTGTTTGAATTAAAGAGGGGCGTGCCGACACAATAGTGTTCATGTAGTGCTTCATAACAACAGATTGATGGATTGACAGGAGAAATAAGAGTTTACAATGGTGCCTTCTTTCTATTGCTTCAATTCCATGTGTTCTAGTTTTTCTCCTTTGTTGTTGTAGCCTAGAAATTTTTGGGATCAGGTTTATTTCATACTCTAATTATATGTGTGTGCATGTGACAGCACTTATCAGAAAAGTCAAAATCCTTTCAACTAGCTACGTTCCAAGTCCAAGAGATTCGGCATCATGATTTACCCTTTGGAAAAATGCTGCGGTTGTAAAAGAACAAGATTTAATAGGTATATTTTTACGCATACAATGTATTAAATCTGTTGTAGTAGTCCTATTGCCTTTTCTCTCTTGCAAGTTTATTTTTTACTTATATATTTTACGCTGCTTTATTATCCCAGTAAATTACATGTCTTTCTTTCAGAAAAGTGCTCTGGGGGATGGTATGACTTTTAAATTCAGTCTACATTGTCTTAGATGGCCACCTATTATTGAGGAGAAAGTGACTATCTTATACAGTGTGATTATAATGTTTAAAAAATGCAAGGGGGGGGGGGAATGGAAGAGGCTGTTTGTACAGTTGATTGTCTTATACGGGTTTCTGTTAGAGCAGGTTCTGTTATATTATGCAGTTTGTAAACATTTTAGTTGCTCAAAGTGTGTTACGTCCTGGTGAGTTTTCTGACTCTGACATATTGTTGTTTTCATTTCTGTCTCTGCTCAGGATGAAGACGACTATCCAGAAGATATTGTGAACAGTCCAGAATTTCAAGAGTTGCAACAGTTACGAAGGCTGAGGAAAGACAAGTTACAGCGAGAACAGGCAGCCCTTACTAGACATGTGGGATATAAGGTATGTGTCTGTTTTTGTCAATTTCATGCTGTGGACAATTAAATAGTAATCATCAATTTTCTTGTGCTGTCTCCAACACTTGAATTACCCCCTTTGTGAACAGGGTCAGTATTTGTTTCACCAAGGTCAGTTTTGGATCCCCCAGGGACGAAGAGTAGTGCTAAATTGAGCTGTCAATAGCCCATAATTAGATCCTGTTTGTAAATACTACAGACTGCCTCTAAAAGGAAAAGGTTCATTTGTACGGAAAAAGTATTGTTGAATTTGAATGTACAATTAGTTGAATTAGTTTTACGCAGTGCGTCTAATAGAAGCAGCCTTGCAGAATACAAAATAATAATATGACAAACTGTGCTCGTCATGGTCCTAGCGCTTTACAAAGCATAAAGAATTCCATTGGTGACAGCAGCATCTTGCCTCCATCGCTGCATAAGAAAAAATTATACACTCTCGTCATATAAGTCTCAAAGGGGTCAATTCATCTGCAGTTAATGTTTTCATCCACTTCTAACCCCAGCGCCCCTTGTTTTGCTTGTTGATTATTCAAGTTCGTTAACCCATTTGCCTTTTCAACAGATGTGTTGCTAGGTGTTTATCGTTTCTTTCTTGGAGAAAGGGAATAACCGTGTGTTTTTTAAAAAACACCATGTGCATTTGAATACATTAGAAATACAGTGGAATACTGTTATAACGAGGCGGAGGGGACTGGTGCTAAATGTCCGTTGAAGCAAGATTCTCGTTATTAGGGATCCAGTAATAAATTCAAGGGAAATTATAAAGTAGACCTAATATTTAACCCTTAAAACCCTGAATTCTTTTTTTTCATACCTCCCTAGAATCCTGAATTAAAATTGAGATACTAGAAACAATTAGGTTGGTTTGATAATTTGTTTACTGTGTCTTTAATTGTTGTTAGATTTTGCTGAAGTTTGAAAATGTTATTTATATATGAATGCACAGTCTGAATAAAAGGGTAAAAGGTTGAAACACTGGTTTTTAGGACCAACTCTATGAGTTAAGTCTTGAGTGTGATCCCCGACTCTACTTCAGTCAAAGTATCATTAGACCCAGCCATAGATCTAGCCTCTGTTAGCTTTAGTGGTGATCCCCTGCCAATTCCACTATCGTCAAAATCATCATCGATGTCATGCGGAACACTGCAATCGTCTTCAACGGTCATATTTATGGATATATCCGACTGGGAGATCATTATTGGGGTCTGGTTAGGATAAAAAATGTCAAAAATTTTGCGGCCTGGAGGACCTGGCAGTGAAAAATGACTATATTTTCTTAAAAACTCGCAAAATTTCCAAACTTTCGGTGTAGAACTGCCTTCATGACATTATCGGTACTTTCTGCTCACGACAGAGTCATCTGGAGTTACATCCCCTGTTTCTAGCACTGGGAATTAAACGATAAAGTCGACCAGCGGTTACCAGCGGTATAGGAAAATAGGGCGTCAGCGGTTACCAGCGGTATAGGGTTTTAAGGGTTAATATTGTGGGTTTGGTGTTCTGATTATTTCTTTTTGTTATCTCCCCTGATGATGATATTGTTTCAACATGACCTCTAAGTCATACTTGATCGAAAATCGGATCAGATTTCTTTCTCTAGCGCAAGCGATGTTGACAGCTCGGCGTTGGCAATCAGAGAGGAAATGTTCTAGGCTAACTCGCCAGTTGTGTTGTCCCCCACTCCACCACGCATGGTCTATGTGCACATGGATAATCTTGAATGTTTTTTAAAAAAGCAATACACCCCTCCTCTCCCCCCCCGGTGTTAGATTTCTGGACCATTCAGACCCGGCTGAAACTAAAACGACCCTGTTGTCACAAACGTTCGTTACCTTTGATACACACTGAACAAAAACATCCAGTACAAATTGAGCATTAAGATGGTCTTTTTTACCAACTCCATTAGGTCAAAAACAGTTCTGCCCCGGAACACCCAACTAAATAACTGAAATAATGATTCTTAACTTTACAATTGCTCTTAAAATTATTATGATTTGCTTTTATCGATTACTCAAACGCCCAAGCAAACATTGACACTCGCCGAGTGGCGTTGATTAATGTGATTCAAACGCCAAGACGCCGTCATACTGTCACTTAGGTGGTTGAATCACACAGATTTTGGTAGGTCTTAACCGCCTATGTTCAGTAACTTAAGAAAGAAAGCTTTTGTTTTTTTAATGTTAGGTACAGACCATCCTCCTACATCATATTATATCATATATCTGAATTTCAGATTCATAGGTACTAGCATAAAGAAAGAAAAGTTTTTTGCTTCTCCTGAAAAATTTGTCTCTTGGCAATTAAGTGGTTGAATCAAGCGGCTAGCGATATATATATATTATTTTTTGTATGTTGGTTTTGAATTACTTTTTAACCAGGTATGATTTTACCTTCATACAATGGTTTCCGTTTATCTCTGAATATTTGTTTCATTTTATTGCATCCGTGATTTGTTTTTGTTTCAGTGTGACAACTGTGGCTGTGAACCTATAGTTGGAATACGATGGCACTGTATTGACTGTCCTGCTGATGTATCTTACGACTTCTGTGACGACTGCAGCATTGTGTATGTATATAATGTGATTTTTTCCGATAGATTTAAATTTATACCATGCAGTTTAGTAGGTTCCCTCTTATTCTTCGATCCACATCTAATTTTGGAAAAAACATTTCCCAAGCAATTAATGCAATTGCATGACTTTTTTTATTTCCTGGTCCTTTCGAGATCTCTTGACCGCACTTGCAGAAACCGGGATCAAACCCAGGCAAGCACTGTATTCTATGCTAATTTCCCTGCCTGCTCATCCAGATCAGTTGATAAACTGAGTTGTGATAGTGAGAGAGATATTACTGGCCTTTGGATTTTGAAGAAATAACTGATCCTTGATATTCACAATTTTTTTTGAGTGTTAGTGTTATACGTGTTGGGAAGATGTTTTCAGTCAAATCGTGCACTGTATGTTCAGAACAGAACTGATCTTTTATTTTTGGGTGAACTCATTGTTTTTTGTAAGCCTGACTGAACAAGCAGTCAGGTTTGTTATCTTTTGCATGCTTTTGGGGTTCGTTTAAACTTGTTTTATCAATATAAATTCTTTTACATTTATCTCCTTTGGCTTTTCACTTTTGTGACTGTGAGAACTTGACTTTATGTAATTGTAATGATTGTTTTAGCTGACCACCAATGTAATGTGGCGTCAGTGGTCTAGTGGTTAGGCTCTCAGACTCGCAACCGTAAGGTCGTGGGTTCAAATTCCATCAGGGGCCCAACGTTGTGTCCTTGGGAAAGGCACTTTACATACATTTTTCCCACTTCACCCAGATGGGAATGGGTATCCTTCTAAAGACGGTGGAAGATCTTGCCAGGGTTTGAGCACTTAAACAGCTGCTTTGCACTGTATGCTTTCCGGGAAGCTGAGAATGTTTCGGAGTGTTCTATGGGCTTGTGGGATAATAATATGGTGTAAAGCACATAGAGCTTACTGTAAGCGGGGATACGCGCTAAACAAATGCTATTTATTATTATTAATCACTAGGTGTTTCATTTCATTTGATTTGTTACAGCCTGGTTGTTGGTCTTTGTTGTTCAGTCTTGATGGTTTTTGTTGTTCTTGTTGTTGTAGTTGTATGTTTGACTGACGAGCTCAGACACACCTCATTTTCTAATTGAACTGCTGAACCCTCTTGCTGCCACATTTATATAAACATGTATAGTTTTTCCATTGTATTTATGAGGTCTCTGTTAGAATGGGGCATACCCACCCGGGGCAATGCCACTGACTGAAGTGTCTTTAAGCCATTCCGAAAGGGGGGACATATCTCGTTCAAGCGTAGTAGAATTGTAAATGGGCTGACTCATGTCACGCTCATAACTGTGCCTGATCTACAACAGGGAACTGCTGCTTTTTCTTTCCTGATCCTTACTATTGTCATTTTCCTCTACTTCTTTTGTATGTTTGTCACTCCCTGCTATTTTTTGGGGGTGCCCTGATAGTCGAAGCAGACCTTGTGCTGTTGAAGCTAGAGAGGTGAGCAGTCTAAGTCTGATTCCCTGTAAAGACTTCTCTGTTGACACCCACCCCTTGGCGCTCGAATGACCTTATGCAGTTGCGAGCGCCGTAAAACCTTCTACTATATATATATATATATATATATATATATATAGAATAGGGCAACATCTCCAGGTCATGTCCGACCATACATAGTGACTGGCCAAAACATGAAGTTCCAGGAAAAATTTTGGAATTCTGAAGTTCCGGGGCCGTATAGTATAATCATAATAAATTTAGATGTTCAGATCCAGTACAATTATGTAAATATATTTTTTTAATAGGTGTTTTTACGTCTCCATTGACACAATTTATATCATTTTGGAGGCAGGCTGCTGTCCCTGCCTATCAGGGCCAGCCTGGGCTGCGAGGTATAAAATATCCCAGCAGACAGAACGAGACACCCAATAGAAATTCTCCCCACTCGGGAATCAAACTCGAGTCTCTTGTCTTTGACAAAGAAGCACCTAACGGCTACACCACATTCGTATGCACAGGACTATCCTCGACCTTCTTCATTAGCATTTGTATGGCCATTTAGACTGATTAATTTTTGGTGACTTTGGTGAGTGCTTTCCACCACAAAACTAATTTGGTTGATAGAAAAAAAGGTGGTGCTTTCCCCTGTTAAATTCTCATGCAGCTGATTAACAAAAAGGTTTTTTTGTTCTTGCCAGCACTTATAATATAGGGAGTGCTTATTTAGGCCACATATGGCCTAAATAAGGTAAGGGAGGGGGGTTTAGCTTATTTAGGCCACAGTGGACTGTGGCCTAAATAAGGTAAGGGAGGGGGGTTTAGCTTATTCAGGCCACAGTGGACTGTGGCCTAAATAAGGTAAGGGAGGGGGGTTTAGCTTATATAGGCCACACATGCTCAAACTACCCTTTTCAGGCAACTGAGTTCATTCCACTTTCATAATGGTGCACCTTTCTCATTTAGTACGGTTTTGTCTCAGTGTACAACTTATAAATCATAACCATAATGAATATTGTAAAGAACAAAGCACAATACGCAAAATTTTGCTCAATCCCAATGGTTTGAATGAGGGCCAGATTTTTCCTTCATGGAGGGGCAAAAGCTAGGCTACCATTTTGGCACACTTTGGTCAAGTGAAAAGGTCAAATCCTCCGAATGGACTTCCGGGTTAAATTTGGGGTATAAAAAGTGTGTACACTACGTGGCTGAGTCAAAGTTACACTATCTTTGTCTGAGTGACACTCTCTCTTACTGTCTCGTAGTAGTACATGTAGGCTAGTAGGCCTAGTAGTAGTAGTAGCAAAGATCGTGTAGAGAATATTTGGTAGTAGATTCTATCTATAGGCAGTTTAGTGAACGTGCTCGCAGCAGGGCGAATCGGCCTCGATAAGCCCCGTAGACTTTTGTGATCGGCCACGAAGCCTCGTGTTTTGATGGGTCTAGATCTAGATCTAAACAACTCAGTGTTAATCACACTGCCACATCCGACAGGCCTAGATCTACATCTTTTTAAAAGGAAAACAAAGATCATCAAAATGGTTGAATTCGCCTGAAAATCGATTCGGTAGAACTAGAACTATTAAAATTTGCTTCTGAAAACAAGGCAATTTTTATACGAAGGCCATTTTTATAACTCGGTGAAATAAAAACTACTGGCTGTGTACTGTGTTATGCTGTATAAAAATAAATTATGAAACTTCAGGACGCATTATTATTTTCCAGCATCTTTTGACGCCTGAGCTGTAGAGGTTGAAGTTTTCACAACACTAATAGATCTAGTAATAGGCCAGGTAATAGGGCTTTCCGTAAAAAATGCATAGATCTACAAAAGCCGAACCACCGAATCGACCGAGCACCTCGCTCTCCCCTGCACACTGTGATAACGTGTTGCTTCGGTATCGCATTATTCAACTATTAATACGTGCGGCTATGGCAATTGGGATGTACTGACTGACAAAAAATTCAGTTTTGTTTTTATTTTACCATATATTTGACTTAAATAGTGCAGGCGATAGCAAGATCTAGATTCCCTGTCTAGAATCAGTAGTAGCAGGCCTATGCTAGAAGCAGCCTACAACTGCTAGATCTAGATCTAACTTATTATTGCTATGCCTTTGGGCTTTGGAATTGAAATAAAACGAATTGCACAGTTCTAGTTACTTTTAGATTCAGCAAGTAACTGTATTTCCAGAGTTAATAATAACAAATCTCAGCATAACAATCACTTTTACTTTTATTAGAATAATTAGATCCAACTTTTTTTCTAAAATCTGTTTTGCGCAAACTTAAGATTTTCTCTACTTGTAGAGCAGAGAATTTACATTGTAAGCCTCTGCTCAGTCTTTTAGTATACATATAATAAAATACACACACACACACACACACACATATATATATATATATATATATATATATATATATATATATATATATATAGAGAGAGAGAGAGAGAGAGAGAGAGAGAGAGAGAGAGAGAGAGAGAGAGAGAGAGAGAGAGAGAGAGAGATCTATATCATCATTTTATGTTGTTTTCGGGATATTTTTAAAACTCTTTTTTTACAACATGTCATAAAATCAAATTGTGCCATTTTCTTTGAAAAGAATAGCATTAGCAGTGGACTTTTTAGAAAGCGAATCTCTGATTCAATATTTTAAAAAAAATATGCTAATCAATGAAAATTGCAAATTGATAATAGTTTAGTCCTGAAGAGGATAGGTGGACTCCGGGGTCTGCAAAGCGAAATACTAGGTTTTAGGATGTAAACCCCGGAGTCACCGTAGTGAAATAAGGTTTGGTTTAAGTAAGGATTGGTGGACCCCGGGGTCAACGTAGTGATAAATAAGCAGGTTTAAGGTGGACCCCGGGGTCTACCTAGCGAAATACTAGGTTTTAGGACAGGTGGACCCCAGGGTCACCGTAGTGAAATAAGTATGTTTCTTTAAAGATTGGTGGACCCCGGGGTCAGCGTAGTGAAATAAGTAGGGTTAATTTTAAAAGGATTGGTGGACCCCGGAGTCACCATAGCCGTAGAGGAATAAGGTTTAATTAAGGATTGGTGGACCCCCGGGACACCTAGATTAAACCTACTTATTTTACTACGGTGACCCCGCAGGTTCCACCTATTCTAAAAACCTAACTAGCATTTCGTTAGGTAGACCCTGGGGTCCACCTTAAACCTACCTATTTCACTACGTTGACTCCAGGGTCCACCAATCCTTAAAATTAAACCTAGATCTACATGTACTTATTTCACTACATTGACCCCAGGGTCCACCAATCCTTAATTAAACCTAGATCTACTGATTTCACTACATTGACCCCGGGGTCCACCAATCCTTAATTAAACCTATATCTACTTATAATTTCACTACATTGACCACGGGCTCCGCCAGTCCTACTATAAAATAAACTGAGATCTACTTATTTCACTATGTTGACCCCGGGGTCCACCGATCCTTAGTTAAACCTAGATCTACTACTTATTTCACTACGCTCACTCCGGGGTTCACATCCTAAATCCTAGCATTTTGTTAGGTAGACCCCGGGGTCCACCTATCCTTTTGGCTAGATAGACCCCGTAGTCCGCCTATCCACTTTCTTGATAATAACTGAAAACAATACATGCCAGTTGTCATGAATAGTGAAGAAAAATGATGGAAAAAAAAGACAATGAGGTAGACTATAATTTATCCAAAAAGTTGCAAGTGCAAGTGAAGATCATAAAATAATTTTGTTATCTTCAGGTCATCTTTCCCGGTTTATAAAAAAAATTCAGTGGGCCTACTACTAGATCTGTGTCTCTGAAGAACATTTTGCTTGCCTTTATTAGCTTTTTTCATGTACATGAAAGCATAGAATATATAGTTTCACACAAATATAATATGCACAATACTTTGAAAAAGAAAGATATGGTCATTGCTTTTTTACGGAATCCGTTTTACGTTGAGAAAAGCGCTAAAAACAAGTTTTAAAATTTTAAGAATGCCCATAATATTAGTATTAGGAATCCGAAATTACTACCTAGTTGGCTTACTCTTTAATAACCATGAGCAGTTAAGAAAAAAAAAGACAATGATATAGGATTTGTCTAAATATGACCATTAGCAATAAAGATTCTACCCATTTTGTCCAATTACCCTTGCAGGTAAAATCACCCTGCACTGTACCTCAATAAGCACAAAAGGAATATTTCTGTGACTTTGTATAAAGGTGTGGCCTAAATAAGGTAAGGGAGGGGGGTTTAGCTTATTTAGGCCACAGGCGTGGCCTAAATAAGGTAAGGGAGGGGGGTTTAGCTTATTTAGGCCACCTGTGGCCTAAATAAGGTAAAGGAGGGGGGTTTAGCTTATTTGGGCCATATGTGGCCTAAATAAGGTCACCCTATAATATATTATAACTTACTGTTTTCTTCATCTTTTCCAGACCTTTCCAACATGAAAAGCATGATTCAAGTCATCGTCTCCAGCCATACAAGCGAGATGTTTTAGATTCAGACTACATGAGCTTTACTAAGTCAAATTACAATTATCTCGATTCAAATTATATGCCCGCTAGTTGACAACACAGGTCTTTTTATAGGTACGAATACTTCTTGGATTTTTTTTCTTTTGCATTTATGAAATGTATATATATAATTTTGTTACGGCCAGTTTAAGGCTCATGCAAAAATAAATTCATATGATTGAGTCGTATCCTAATGTATTTTGTTTATTTTTGTTCTTAACCCTAATTCTGGCAAGGGCCGATTAGATCGGCCCATTTCCTGCCATGAAACTGGCAGGGCCGATCTCATAGGACCATGTAGTAAACTGCTGCTTCTGCCTTCCAACTAAATATTTGGGGCTTCCTAAAGTGATTTCTGATCGGTTAAAAGGCTAACCTCCAACCAATCAGAATATTTCTACCATTCTGGCTAAGGAGAAGAGTATTTTGCTTTCAAAACAGAGGGATGTTTTGAAAGCTTGTTGATCAGGGCACAAGCCACTAATGCCAGTGTAGATCTATCACTTGTGCTACTCATGTGGGTCTAAAAATGGCCAAAAATCGATCTTTTTTGGATACGTTTGAAAGTGAATTGACTAGGGAAAGTAATTCAGACACTGTTAATGGTGGATTTATTAGTGTTCAGTCAAGAATTCGGATTAGATCTGACAGACAATGGGAATACCAGTTCTCATCCTGCCCCAACTTCTCTTTCAAATGGAACACTAGATTCTACTACCTTTGGGAGTCTAATAGGGGCAGAAAAAGGAGAGCTATAGCGTAAAGTAGGTTCCTTTTGCTATACTAATTATTACAGACTACCAGCAGATTGCTGAAAACCACATGGTTGTACTTACAGTGTTTTTATGTTGAGTATGGTATTGGTATGAAAGTAGCGAGTATCACTGATCAGCAGCGCTCGAAACAGACCACATGACAAATTGAAACAGTCATAACTCATTACCTGTTCTTCTCAAACCTATAAAACTATACATTTTCTGAAAGGTTATTGAAAAACCCATATTTCTGCTATCTCACATTTTTTATAACATGAAATACATTAGATTGGTGAATATGCTAATGAGCATGTAAATTTTTTATGTCAGCCATCTTGGATTTCAAAGCTACATAACCCCTTGTAAATTAAATCAAATCATATGTTCAAAGGCAAAATATAAAAGTTCATTCGATTATCTTTCAGAAAATATATACTTTTGTAGAGTTATTATTTGATACAAGTCCATACATAAACTTGATTTGTAAAGCATGTGCACGTTTTGGCTGATTAGCCCTGCCATTCCTGTTGAAACCACTTGCCAGAGTTAAGGTTAAAGGAATACATGTTTGTGAATCCAGAAATATATTTTACAGGAGAACAAACATCTGCATTATAAAATTAGTACAATACTTGTCATCAACAATAGCATTTTTTTCTCTTCTTATGTCTACAATTGGAATGAAAAATCTTGATGGAGAAAAACAGTCTGGCAAAGAGATCAAGAGCTTCTTTTATGATTATTCTCTTTTTGTGTTGTGCTGAAAGGCTTCATATATTTTTTTAATGGAATTTTAAGACTGGCGTCTACAGGACCACATAATAAACTTTCCACAAAGACTGTTTTGGTTTCTGCAACATTCCAATGTAAGGGGAACCTTTGAGTACGGTACAGCTCAAGGACAAAATTGAAATTGTACAAGTGCAAGTCAAATGTTTCTCTGTTCTGTTGTATGCATCCGATACCTGAGGGGTCACCAAACGGATAGTAAGTAAGCAAGCTGAGAGAGTTTGCAGACAGATGGGTCATTTAAAGAATACTGGCCATCTAGTGAAAGGATAGTGTTGCCAGCAGATGATACAGATGATATATAGCGTTGTTTTCCTATGAGTTTTTATCTCACCTTTTTTTAATTTTAAGGCTGCAACTATGAAATGAGTTGAGCATAGCCAGTGGATTCTGTTATTGAACTGAACATAGTTAATCCAACGTCAACTGTTACAGCTGAAACATTAGCTGAAACAATATAAAAATCCCTGATTTTTTCCCTGCTTTGTCATTGTAAGAAAACTATAAATTGGCCAAAATACTCCCATTTCTAAACAGAAAAGAATTTCAAGGGATAGCAACCAAATCTTCACTAGCAACCCTCACGTAACCCACATCATCACTTCTCTTACAAGACGACATAACTAGAGAAACATGGGAACCCACACGTGTTGATTGTGGACAAGAGAGAGACATCAACTGTGTTGTGCTGTATATACACACTGTGTACAGGCCTAGAGAAGCAAGGATAGCTAATGTATGGGTGCTGCGCGATCTTCGGTTGGTCATGGCCTTTTGTCAGCAGTACACAAAGGCTCTACAAATGAGCACCTGACCATACGTGGCATGTTTCATGACATCACTGGCAATGAACTTTCTCACCTATCTTGAGAAGCACTGAGCACAGTATGGTGTGTAGCACTACTAGTATAGTGTGCTAATCTACTCTTTATTCTGTGTGACTGTTCGGCAGATTAAGAAAGCTGACAATTCCGTAGAGAAATCACAATCCATTCAGCCTGCAGATCAGATTGCACTTATTCAACTAAAAAAAGAGATAGATGAGAAAAAAACTTTCAAAAAATAAAATTTGAACAAGCATGTCATTCACAACTCTTATTTTGTCGCTAATTGAGCAACCCTCTCTAAGCTGAAAAATATCTTGGGGTCCCCTAGATTTCCATTTAAATGGACTCCACTGCATACCATCAGTGTTAGACTCAAACTATGTATCAGTCAAATTAGGTCAAAACACTTTGGGGGCGGGGGGGACATAATTTCCCTGTATTACATCTTCCAGAACTGCTATACTTTCTGTGTAGTGTTCCATTTACTTTTTTTATGTATCACCAATTGCAGTTACAGTTGTGAATAACCTCAGTTCAGACAAAAGATGTGTCTAACCTAATTTGGGGGAAACAGTTATGAGTCGGACACGACTATATTAACAGTCGAACCTGTCTAAGATGGCCACCCATTGTTGAGGAGAAAAAAGGAACCTTCCGTCACAGCACTACCTTATAATCTACGCAAATGGCCAAAACTGTTGATTCACTTCCAAGTGATGAATAGTAATGGGAAAAAAAACAACTGAAAAACAAAAAAGCAACACTGTCAAAATATAATTCCTCAAATGTAATTGAATTCAAAACGGCGGTGACAACAACCACAACCATTATTACATGACTATCATTGTAAAGTGGTCTCCCGACTAATAGCACGCCGGGTAAAAACACAATCTGCCTTAAAATTAAAAAGCATGTTGGCAGTATGGGAACCGAATTTTTCTAATATAATTTTTACCCATAAGTGCACTTTCCAAATCGACAACTCCATCTTGTAGGCCTACTAATAGCATGTTCATTCGAGTGCTTGAGTAAAAAATGGATCAGCCAATAAAATAACAAATTCCATAACTGATGAAAGTGAAGCAAACACCATACACCCTCATTTCTTAGTTAAATCTGCAGCTTTGCCTGCGAAAAAAACCATAGGGACATGGTGTGACACAGAATTGTGCAACGAGGAAAGCTGTGCCAGACCATGCGTGGCGGGTGGACAGTGTGAGTGTGAGAGGGCTACGCCGTAATCATGAAGATGACCGTTGTCTGTGACCAGTAAGTGTAGGAAAACTTCACACCTCAGGGCCTGCTCAGTTCAATATAATGTAACCCCCACCACAGGATGCGAGGTAGTTCATAACAATCAATGAAATCCAACAGAATACTTACTCTAAATTACTCCCCTTAGAAATTCACTTAAGTTAATAGCATGCTCGCAAGAGAGCACCTTTTTCTTATCACCTGAATTGCGTGCTACTAGCCGGAGAATACTGCATTGCTAAAACTAAACAACCATTCACTTCAAACAAAATACGCAAACTTCACATGCACTACAGTAGAATCTGATTATGTAATAAAATATCATACTTTTCTAATTCTATCATAATCATCATGCAACAACTTATAACCAGGATGCCAAATAAATTAAAAACTGATAGACTCACCATGATAGGAAAATCTGAAAACTAATACTAGACATGATTAATGTTGATAATACCACTAGTACTATCAGAGCCAATCTAGGCTAAGAGAGACACAACACCCCAGCAGAAAGAAATGACATACTTAATAAAAATTCTCCCCACTCAATAATCGAACCTGTGTCTCTCGTGTGTGACAGCGAAGCGCCCAACTGCTACACCATAAACTTCGCTATTATTACACTTGTACAGTGGAAACCATATATAACAGGCCCGGTAATAACAGGGATCCGGTAATAATAACAGGGATTTTTTAAATCCCCAATTTTTCCTACTCTTTGTCTCTATTAAAAGTTATCGGCAATAACAGGGCCTCGTCGGAGCCCAACCGGTTATAGCAGGGACAGAGGCTCGTTAATAATGTGTAAAAAGTAAGAGAGAGAGAGAGAGAGAGAGTAACGCAGGGATGGAGCAAGTCCTTGCAAGCCATGCCTCTGCAAGCACACGCAGCGTGTGAAGCGAGAGAGGGTTGCGGTGTGCTGCAAACCTCGATCTAGCCCAAAACCTAGCAACACGAACGCGTACTGTGTCTACTGTCACCAACGATGTCAAACGAAAGAGAAAATGCCTTTCAATTGACAAAAAACTACAAAATGATCCAGACTGTTGACAAAAAGCAAGCTCCACTGGCAGAAATTTGTCGTCAGTTCGACGTTCCACAAGGGTCGATTCACACCATTATCAAGGATAGAGAGAAGATAGTGGCAGCATACTCGTCCAATGGAAAGTTTGCTCTGGATCGAAAGAAGATGGGACTACCCGATGCAGCTGCTGTGGATCAAGTTCTTCTGATGTGATTTAAAGAGGCAAGGAGAAAGTTGGTGCCAAAACCCCTGTTCGTGGGTACTTGTGGCCAAGGAAACTACCCATGAATAAGTACAGCTGGATTAGTCCACAAATGTTTACTTTCCTTGCATTTCTGATTTAACAGGGATCGGATATAACAGGACATTTTCTCTACTCCCACCATCCCTGTTATATCAGGTTTCCACTGTACCAGCAAACAGAAAGAAACTCCAATTTTCAGTTCAATAGTTCAAAACAGAATGCATTCTTCTAAGTAACTACAAGTTGAATTTCTGTAAAAAGAAGCGTAAAATTTTTTCCAAACTTTTCGTGTTCATACTTTCCATGCATAATAGCAACCAGACACACAAAAGCACCAAAGGCAATACAAAATGTATAACCTAAATCATAGGCACACTCATCCTCAGAGACCTGACAAAAGAAAACTCATTGGCTACCAATTAAAATTAAAATGAACACAATACCACCATGCATAGTTTATTATTCTTTTGAGGTGACCAAATCATAGACAGGATTTTTTTAAATAATAAATTTACAATAACCGAACAAAAACCTCTGAAAGTAAATGAAAAGAAAAGATGAAATGTTCCCATCACTATCACAGAAGTAATTTGTACTAGAACTAGAAGCAGGCCTTGCTTCACAATCATATTATATAACAGTGAACATTTACCTTTTTTATGTTGGACAATAAAGCAATATTGTGAAAGTACACTTAATATGCTTATTGAATTCTTGGCTTCCAAACACAGAAATTAAGAAAGAACACATTTTCATTTACAATCAACACTGTCCTTCAGTGGTTTCATTCAAACTGAATGCTTGAATAGTAAAATGTACAAAACAGTCTGGGCTAAACAAGTTTAAACAGAACATAATATTTTTCAAGTTCATTAAGATTTTTTAACCTTGACAGCTATCCTCATTAAAAACAAGCAGAAACATTTTGACAGGGAAGTTATTCTTCAACCTTCTTAAAATAACTTAAAGGTGTATGTTACCTTCAATAGAGTACTAAAACATTTCCACTGAACAATCTGAGCAGTTTTCCTTCATGCTGAATCAACTTTTAAAATCCCATAGAGGGAATGCAAACACAAGAATACACGGATTATCAGTAGTTAAAATACAAGCCTCATGCATTATTAGATTTTTGTTGGTTTCATGCAGAAGCTTGCAATACCATAAATGAGATCAGAATAAACCAACATTTTAGATGAGACTCAAAACTCTTCGTTCAAATTTAGAAAAGCATAATGGATACACTTATTTGTTTTAGCTTCAGTAAGAGTTTTATGTCACTTGCAATACAAATAGGCCTACATCGCATAAATGCCAAAGATTAGAGATGTTACTGAAGAGTAACGTTGCATACAAAGTAAAAAAGGAGGAAAAATAAGGATGATAGATGTTTACTAAGACAAAAGAAGCAAACCACATTAGTAGAGTGCCCGCCAACCACTCACATAGCTTAATATTAATAATCATTTAATCCAGAAATATCTTTCTTAAAAACTATTGCATGGGGTATCAAAATACAAGTATGAAGACATATAAAATGTACATTGCCTACTTTTGTCATATTTGCTCTGATAATTACAGTCTAACACTCACATCGCAAACACGCACATATATATAATAGCAAACAGTTTTTCAGGTCCCTAATTTTTTCTAGATATACCCGGTATGTATTCTTTGTATTTAATTCATACAAAATGATAAGATTTCCGTGTCCTGGCGATTTCACTATGTGCGTGCTAGACTGTAACTGAAAGCCCATACATTCAGGATAACATAAAAAAATTTCCTTGCGACTTAATTAAATCAAGCCTTCATTTTCACCAGTCACCATAAAATACAATATACCAGCCATTCTCAAAAGCTGAGCACCCTTGAAGATCTGCTTTTCCTCCATGCATTACTAACAATCCTTTGCTGCTGCCCTAAACGCCTGATGGCGTAACGGGTAGTAAGAGATCACTAACAATGCAAATAGAAAATTTGTACGAAAACAGGATTCAAAATTGTATACTATTGAATAGTAAACCCGCCTTAGTTAATGCCATATATATCGATGAGAATCATAAATATTTTTAAGGCTGTGTTTGTTGTAATATTTTTACTGCTTATTGAAGTGGATGTCTTTAAAAGGCATGGTTATGGATACGAAACCCATTAAACTCTCAACTGATTAATTCACCAGTGCTTGCTTTCAAATTATTTTCTAAACTTGAAAATTATTTTTAACACCTACCAAACACTGCAGCAATAAAAGTCGGAAAGACTAAAATTTAATGGTATTCCAAAAAATTGTCGCAACGTATTAAGCAGACCTTCTGAGAATGGCTCAAATATGAATAAAGAAAAGGTGAGACGAAAAGGCAAAGAGAGAGAGCAGAAGACCCAATTTTATAAAAGTAAGAGGCACAGCACCAGAAAAAAAAAAAAGAACCTCACTTTCTAAAGCATGCTCTAAGCTACAATTTCTGATTATGTTATAACATGAGTATTGTATTGTTTTGATCATAGGGAGGCTGTCTCTCCCAGGAAGACAATTCAATATGCTGTTAAAGTATCTTTATGTTCACAAACATAATTTCAGTATCAAAACATAGGAAACCTCCCCTAGGATAATTCTTAATATGATGTGAAGTCATTTTGCTTCACTCACTAGTATGAACCAGGAGGAATTTATTTTCTCTCTCCAAAAAGAAAAGAGAAAGACAACCTGCCCATGACCATAACACAATGCAAAATGCAGTTTTGGCAAACAGAATCATGTCTTGCTATCATTAAAGACATCGCATGTTTAGGCG
Organism: Aplysia californica; assembly: GCF_000002075.1. Lineage (NCBI taxonomy): Eukaryota > Metazoa > Mollusca > Gastropoda > Aplysiida > Aplysiidae > Aplysia > Aplysia californica. The sequence goes on along the minus strand of NW_004797283.1, from coordinate 1,359,478 downwards.
ACATGAAATTCACACCTCCGATAACAAATTTTTAACAGTCCAAAAATGTGGAGTTTCAAAATGGTCCTAAAATGTCTGCAAGACAAGAAGCCTTCTTTACTGGAAAATTTACACCATTCTCTCTCCTTTGCTCCCATTTTGAAAAGTTAATTTGAAATAACAAATTTTGAAAAAGACAAGATTCAGATGAGTTTGATCTTATAAAATAATTAACTCTGGGAATATGAATTTATTAACGGCTTAAATAATTTGGAGCTACACTTTCGCAGACGCTATTTTGTTGCCGGTGAGAGCATCAAGCCGACTCTGTTGGTTTCGGAAGAACTCTTTAGCTTGTCCACAAGTGACATTGACACACATTGGGCACCGCAGGGACAGCTGGGGAGAACATGAAACCTGAGAATCAATGTGATTCTTTACAATATCAGCAAGGGCGTCAATGAAGAGTGGGTTGTCGTTGAGGCTCGCAGCTCTGCGAATATTTTTTACCCCGACTTCAGCTGCCAGTTCCCCGGCGTACTCCAGATCCAACTCGAACAAGGTTTCAATGTGGTCAGACGTGAAGGCAATGGGAACCAACAAAATGTTCTTCCTTCCCCTGTCAACCAGACCCTTGATTGCTTCATCTGTCTGAGGGCTGAGCCAGGGAAGAGGGCCCACTTTCGATTGCCACACAAGGCGATAAGCATGAGAGTGACCCAGACCTTCCATAACCCGCTGGACAGTGGCAGCCACTTCAGTAGGGTACGGATCACCCCTATTGACAACTTTCAGTGGAAGAGAATGCGCCGAAAACAAAATAACAACATCATCTTGGTCTTCCTTGGGGAAACGAAGGATCTCATCTTTGATATTCTCAACAAAAGCCTGGACTAAGCCGGGATGCGTGGGCCAGCGATCAATCACACTCCAGGTCATGTTGTCGGGGGGTCCTCCCTTGTTGTAATAACGGTATATGGCATTGAGGCTACTGCCCGTAGTAGAACAGCTATATTGTGGATACTGAGTGAAAGCTATAGCGTGTTGCACTCCATCATCAGCCATCTGCTCAATGGTGTCTTCTGTGAGGGGGTCAGCATAGCGGAATCCCACGTAGAACTTGTGTGGAGCAGACTCTGGACTTATCTTGTCCAGAATATCCACCATGCCCTGGCCCTGCAGCTCCGTCCAGCGTTTGATGGGCGAACCTCCGCCAATTTTTGCATACTGAGCCTGGATACGTGGTGTTCTCCTTTTTGCAATTAGGGGTGCTAACTGACTCTGGGCTGGAAGTGGGATCAAATCTTTGTCCAGGAAGAGACGAAGAAGGAAATCATGAACATCTTCCTGCTTCTCTGGACCACCTAAGTTTAGCATCATGATGCCAGTTTTGGGTCGTAGTCCAGATTTGCTGCTTGTTCTGCGGACTTGTAAGTCTCCATTCTGCACACTGCCGATGACACACAATGGATTCCATGTGTGTTTCAGGCCCTTGGAGCAAACGTTTGGGACTGGACCTGCAAACAAAAACAAAAGTTTCAGTTTGTTTCCTTTCAGAACACTACAGCAACATGACCAAATCAATCCTGATCATTGACAATCATATGTGCATACAAAAACACGAGCAGCTTCTTCATTGGTCATTGTAGGTTCAATGTCCCTTTCAACACTATGAATTTTTTACATTTTAAAATAAACATTGACCTAATCCAAGTCGTGCTGTGAACTGTTTTGAATGCAACCAACTTGTGGTTCGCGCGCTTATATATGCAGTAGCGAGCGCAGTAAACCTCCTAAAATTAAACTAACTTGGTTATTCAAAAGAAAGGACCCCTGGCCCATAAATACAAATAAAACCCGGAGAGTACACATATCACACGAACAAATTAGCATTCATTACTGTTTATCGTTTTCTTTTTTGTTCTGTGTATTTTTCCAGTACATGTATTATAAGACCACTTCAACACCATGCTTCTCACACTGAAATTCTGTCTCATTTTGGCCAATTCCCCCCAAAAATTGTCCCAAGTTGACATTAGCACAAATATTTTTCACAAACTTAAGGTAATTTTTTTAACTAAAAAGACATCACCGAGGGAAATTCTACCCCAAAAAAATCAAATTCAAGTATGTATGTATTTTGTTTTGTATGTCTTTTTCATCTCAGTACTGTAAGTTCCTCCAACAACTACAGAAATTCACATTCTGTGACACTGATTTACAAAAATACAAAAGCTCCTAAAGCCACAGCTATTCTAGTTTCCATAACTTGACTTGCAGTTCATAGAGCACTCAAGTGATCTTCTCTTTCTCTTTTTTTTAGTTTTAGTTAAAGAGTTTTACAGCACTTGCAAGGCAATAAGGTCATATCAATGACGAAGATTAGAAATGCTACAAGAAAGTAACATACATGAAAAAGAAGGAAGAGAGATAAGAACGATAGACGTTTGATAGGAAAGAAGGAGCAAACCACATCAGAGCATCAGCCAACCACCCACACCTCTTTCTGTTCCCATGTTACTATTGTTCCAATCTGCTCCCCACTCAAATGTTGCTCCAATCAGGGCTACTCATTGTAAACTACAACAGTAACTCTTCACAGCTCCACCACCTGAACCAGAACTTAAGACAATAAATCAACCCTTGAACAGGGAGCAAACTTGTGGCAGGTTTATCCCAATGCAATAGTAATAGCCAGGTCCCATTCAAACCTTGGTGGAAGGCAGAAAATATTGTTCAAAGGCTAGCTTTGCCATGAACCAACACTCCATTTCTTTTTCTTTGAGTTTGAGTAAAGACGCACATCGATACAACAATAATGGCTATTTAGGGATGGGACAAAGCAGGACAGAAACAGAGGAGGGAAAATACAGAAGTAGGACCTGCCAGTGGCACCCTCCTACCACCCGCATTCAGTTTCTAGCGTTCAAGAAAAGAAGCCCAACCCCTCAGCCAACAATGCAACTCTAACAGTACGCACGATGATTCTTACCTGATATGAAACCTCCCTTTACTATTTTGTTAACTAAATCACCCCTCCCCCCCCCCCCCCCCCCCCCAACACACACACACACACACACACACGCACAGAGAAGGAGGGAGGCATGTGAATTACTAAAGCAAATGAACGGCAGTCACTACAATAAAAGATGATGGGTCAGGTAGACAAGGCATACTTGGTGGACCTATATATACTTTAAATCCTGGGTCACCAAACTTTTTTCAAAGTGGGCCAAAAAAGATAGTGGCATCGCTCACATTGAATTTCAGCAAGGATTTAAACAAACGTTCTACAGGACTTCTCACAAGAACAGAAAACTCCCATTATTGGATTTTCTCAAGAAAAACTATGATCCCATCAATGTGGAAGCCAGGTCACAACCAAGAGGTGTTGCATAGAAAAAGAAATAAAATATTGAATTTGAACAGCTCCTGCCACTGATGCAGCCACCTATGCACAATATCAAATGTTCGCTTCAAAAACCTGTCTCATTTTATGATGCTGTGAAGTATAAAAACAAAGGGAAAATATTGATTCCTTCCTATCATTTTAAATGCAGCCATAACATCTGTTTTACAGATAGATTTTCTATCTGATGATACCAAAGCTGCATATTTATTATGACAGTCCCAGGCCTGTAAACTAACGCTGAGGGAAAATGATAGGAATCAATAATTCTATAGAAAAGATGATGAGAAAAGTAACATTTTTAGACATGATACACTTAACCCTTTGAGCCCTGATCTCTAGAGATTAATTACCCTGCCCCCCTGCCAGAGCTCCGGAGTGATATATTACTAACATTCGTTATTATGATCGTCTAAATCACATTTCATATTCCACTCAGGGTAGTCCTTATCATTATCAGCATCTAATTCAGAATAATAACATAACGTCCTGTGTAATAAACTCAGTTTCCTGAGCGTGTTTTGTCCCAGACGGGCTGGGCAAGAGACAGGTTCTCACTCACTGGTACACCGGTGGCTAGGCATACGGGCAGTTTTGCGCACAACATGTGTACCAGTGGCTAGGGCTGAGAGGGTTAACTCTGTGTGTGTGTGTGTGTGTGTGTGTGTGTGTGTGTGTGTGTGTGTGTGTGTGTGTGTGTGTGTGTGTGTGTGTGTGTGTGTGTGTGTGTGTATATATAAGTCGAACCTGTGTTAGACGGCCACCCATTGTCAAGGAGAAAAGTGGTCGTATAAGACAGGTGGCCATCTTAGGCGGGACTGATCAAGATGAAGAAAACAAATCATTCCTTTCTGAGAAAACAAACCCTTCCTTTCTGAAATCCCAACTGAAGGTAGTTGCATTGCTGTTGTTGTTATTTTTGTTGTTGTTGTTTTCGCTGGGGTTTTTTTCCTTTTGATGCTGCTTTTGTGCACGGGTGACAATAAAACGAAATGTGTCAGACAAGGGGGACCAAGTGCTATGGTAAAACAAACACACGTGTCGCTACCACTCGGAAAACGAGCGACTTGCTGTCACAAGTTCATGCTGACGTCCATTGTCAAATGTTACTTTGTTACAGACTGGGTAAACAGTGATCACTCATCGCACTTACGATTTGTGTATGGGTTCTGGGCGGGCTTATGGGTTATGAGGGATCACACGCTTCCGTCCCCAGCAGCTGAAAATTAATTTTGTTACCCATTGGTCGACAGAGGGAGGGGCCTACGCAACATGATCAGTTGGAGGGACTACCTAACAACGACAGTTTTTTAGATTATGACGGCTCGCGCACGAGTCACTAAGGTGGCCGTCTTAGACAGGTGTTATTGCTTTGTGTGATAGGGGTTGTGTGTTGAAATATGGTGGCCGCGGCCGCGTTGGACAGGTGCCCGTTTTACACAGTTAAATTATATAGAAAAAACGCAAGGGGGTAAATGGAAAGTGTCCGTTGGTACAGGTGGCCGTCTTATAGAGGTGGCCGTCAGGGCAGGTTCAACTGTATATATATATTATATTTAGATTATAATTAGTTTAGGCCTGCTTTTTGTTTTATTTGTTGAAACCTAAACACAATCATCATGAACCACACTTGACCATTGCCCATGGCCATAACAATTCACGGGTGTAATGGCGAACACTGAAGGTACCATTTGGCGTTTTGGCATACAATGCAAGGCTCACCTGCGGTCTCACTGTGTAACGAAAAAACGACAGCTGTCTAATAAATTTAACTTTTCTCAACCTCAACAGTGCAGAATTTTGAAACAGATTTATGAATATCGTAACCATATTTCTACTAAATTATAGAAAACAAAATTTGAAAAGTTTTATTGTGGAAAATTTTTTTGCCTCTCCTGATAAAAAATTGTCCCACTACCACCTTGGGTCCATTTTCTGCCCCTACCCCCTCACCCCCTTTGTCCCTCTTCTGGGCTCCTGACTCTTTCTGCAGCCTTTCTACTGTTACTCCTAGGTTTCTTTTTTCCTTTGTCTTTCAGCCACACCCCTGGTAGGTAAGATCAACACCTAGCCTTCTCGGATAAGGGCAAAAATCTCAAAATCTCAGGAGTCCCTTGTACAAGCTGCGCACGTTAAAGTTCCTGGGTGGCTAAAAATCGATAAGAGTAGGCTTTGGCCGCCACTTGGGCAAAACTCAAAATTTCCTACCAACTGAAAATGTTTAATGTGTCCCGCGCACTCATATGATCTTATGTAGTTGCGAGCACCGTAAAACACTTACCAAAAAAAAAAGAATAAATAAAATATAGGTTGTACAGTAGCAGCACAAACAAAAGATTTTTGTTTTATACATTTTAAAAAAGACGAAATGTAAATATTGTTACAATTTTGCAGCTATTTTTGCACATTTCAAATACGTCACCTGAAAATGGCAAGGCAATTACTGTTGTCATCATACAGAATTGCATATTTTGATAACACGTAGACACGCTTTGAGCAACAAAACTTGAACACAACAGTGAAAATGGCACAAGTGCTTTCTTCCTGAAGGCAATGGAAGTAGTCTTTGTACAATGGGGTCATGTCCGGAAAGATACTTTACGTCCATTATTGAAACCCAAATTTGGTGTCATCATGATATAATGAGCGTTACAATTGAAAGTGTACTTAGTAGCATGTGACAGCTCAGTGTAAAACTCCGCCATATTCCATTTTGGAAAATGACATGACAGAGTCTTACACTGAGCAATCTTTTAAAAAGTTTTTCTTGACATTTTTCCTAATGAGTCAAAAGTTTCACTGTAGTTTAATAATGCATGACAATCAATTTTTACATTTGATTGATGGCTTGCTGAATCATGATCAAGAAACTATTTTCGTCAATTTACTCAAATATATCTATCAGAAATTTGCAATTGCAACACTTTTAACTGTTTTCATTTTTTGCTCTTACTCACTTAAACCCCTCCACCAGGGCAGTGATACTGGCTGAAGTTGTCTTTAGGCCATTCGCAAAGGGGAGATATTTACATGTTCTTATGCATAGTAGAATTGTAAATGGGCTGATTTATCAATGTCATGCACATACTGTGCCGGAACAAGAAAGGGGGAACTGCTGCTTTTTCTTTCCTCATCCTTACTATCGTCATTTTTCCTCTACTTCTTTTGTATGGTTGTCACTCTCAGTTATTTCCAGGGTGCCTTGATAGTCAAAGCAGACGGAGACTTTGTGCTGTTGAGGCTAGAGAGGTGAGCACAGTAAGCCTGATTCCCCATTTGGACTTCTCTTTGATATCCACCCCTTGGCGCTCATATGACTTCATGCAGTTGCGAGCGAAGTAAAACCTCACTAAAACTAACTTAAATACTTCTATTTTATTCGACTCATTTGTTAATATTTTCAATACCTGTGGTGGGTGGACCGAAATTTGGGTGGGGCTTAGATTGCTTCCAGTTTCCAGTTTTTTACCACTAAATAGCAAGCAATAAAAACTAAACAGTGATGATTTTTCAATACTCACTGTGAGCCATGGCATTTTGAGAACCATTCAAACGAGAAGAGTTACCTTATTTTTCCATCTCTTTATTCTTAGTTAAATTCTTGTTGATGGTGGGGACGAAGCCGATTCAGCTGCAAATTTCCTCTAATTAATTTTCATGTGATGATAAAGTTGTCTTAAAAGTAGTTCAACCTGATTTATAACTGTTAAATCTTAGCGGCACAAACACAAACACGCACCCACAGCACTTTAAACACATTACTTCTATAGAGCTGGATTAGGCCGTGTAGTTCAGAAAGTTGAACACACCCAACAAAGAACCAATGAGTGCATAGTGGTATCTGTGTCAGTGGGGGACAGTGTGTCATAAACTTTCATCCTATTGTCAGGGCTAGGAGAGCGTGAGCCCGGTAGGCCTAAAGTGTTCTTTTTTCAAGGCTTTTACCTTTTTTGCAAGAAGAGTTTCATTAAGGACGGGCCATGGGAAAGGGCTCATCCTTTGCTGAGCCCTAAAGACATTTGATTGGCTGCTGGGTTACTATACTAGTTGTAAGCGGTAACAACAGTGATTGGATAAACGAGCAAGTTGATACCTCTGTGTTTATTGCGTGCGGTCATAACGGTTTCAACTTCTTATTCATTACAAAGAAACTTTCATTCAGTATGGGATAGAGTTGGGAGTGGTGGGTGGGGAGGGGAGAGGGGCTCAAGCTCGCGAGCCCTTCACTTAACCCACAGTCACTGAGTACTTATCATCATCCACAGTCACAGGGTTAGCAGGTCTAAAATCCTCTTATTCTATAGCTCATTGTACATCAATTTAAGTTTTAACTTAGTTTTATAGCAAGTTTATTAGATGTTCATTCTATTGATAATCTAGGTGCCAGTCCAGACATCTTCTAGATCTAGATTCCAAATTGATCTAATAATGACATACGAATAGATCTAGCCTTCACCTCATCTTTCTAAGAGAGCAAAAAATCTAAATTTAGCATTTAGAACTTCTTGACAATTGAGAGGACTAAACTTTCATTTTAGTGTAGATCCAGATCTCTAGATCTATCCGACCTCCTTATTCAAGTTTTGATGCCGTGTCATGTCAGTGTCACAATACTATGACCACTCTGAAATATAAACACACATGGTGATACAATTAGCCTTGGCCTATAGATCTATATATATTGTGAGAATGCTTTTTTTACTCACATTGCATGCATTTTTTATTATTTAGATCTAGATCTAGATTAGATCTACTTCTGTGATTCAAGAAGGTCTTCAATGCTTCTAGGTTTACTTTGAGACTATTTGCTATAGGCCTACAATTAATAGGCCTACTATTAAAATTAAGGCTTAAAGTAACTTTCGTGTCGGTGAATCTAATTATGCCGAGACCTGTTTTCACCTGTAGTCCTGTAGGCTACTGTAATAACAATAATGTAGCCCAATAATGTTTGTACAGACACCAACTGTGTTGTAGTTGTTACTAGATCTAGATCTAGACTCTAGATCTAGATATCTAGAAACTAGATCTGGGAGGACTTCCGTAACGAGCGACCACTATGAGACAGAGCAGAATTGAGGGCTTGGGGTAGGGGTAGAGGTAGGGGTAAGGGTAGGGTTAGGGTTAGGGTTAGGGGTAGGGGTAGGGGTAGGGGTAGGGGTAGGGGTAGGTCTAGGCTGTCTAGGTGTCTTCTTTATTGTGTTTGATGGGGTGGTCGCTCGTTACGGAAGTCCTTCCCTACTGAATTCACCAACCAAAGACAAAGGTTGCAAAAACTTGCAAAACTCTTTTAGGTGATCTTATACTTTAGCACGTTAAATTCCCAAAGTCTACTTATGCCCGACTCAGACCTTCAAAACTTTGAACTGGGCCTAAAAATGTGCAAAATACCGTAATTTTGTCATGAACAGATCGTATAACAGTGGTTTTCAGTCTTCCATCATGATTTTGGAAGCCATTGAGTATAATCTTGATGACATAGAATTTTGATCCAGATCTGATAGTGGTCGCTCGTTTCGGAAGTCCTCAATTGAAGAATTTAACGTGCTGCTAAAGTATAAGATCACCCACTTTTAAAACTAACAAAAACAAGTGAATGACACAAAACGCCAGCAAGAAAAAGTTAAAGATCCTGTTTCACAGCTATACTATGTATTATAATAGAAAATGGCATGATACTATGACAGCCAAAACAACAAGACTCGTCTACAGTACAGTACCTAAGACCCTAAGTAGTAAGACAGTACCTACACCTACGACAAACAGCAGAAGAAGCACAAGCGCCCCTCTACTCTGGACTCTAGATCTAGCTATATGTGATGATACTGGTAGATCTAGCGTCATGCCATACATTGAACAACATCAACTTACGAAATAGGTACTTGAAAGCTGAAAGCGACATCGTTGCCCTTCAATTTTTTCTACTAACTGCACTGTCCAGATGTTCGCCACACTTGAATAACAGTTCCGAGCTTCGGTACGGCTGAAGGGGCACGACCAACCAGTATTATACAACGCAAACACACGACTTCTCAGTCAGTCAGCAACAGCCGGTATCAATGATCTTCTCTATATCATTATGCGTTCGTCCATTGATACCAAAATGGATTGAAGAACGGAAACAGTAATATCGTCGTCATCACATCTGGCAGGCATATAGATAATAGATTTTGATTTTTTTAACGGACTGTGTAACTTGAAAACGAAAATGCTGTCATAATTTTCATTGTACAACAAATATATGTTTTCGTGAATATGTAGGTTTCTTTTAGCATAGCCAATTCTCCAAATTATTTGAGGTGAGAAACACCCAGAAAATTGCTTTCAGTCCATCAATTATTTGTTAACATGTAATATAAACAAGTTTATTATAATAGGCCTCTATGCATGTATAGTTTACCCTTTATATTGTATCAGCCTCTTCTTACGGATAAAATTGCAAAAGAAATACATGCCTGACTGTCAATCTCTTCAAAGGCTGTCCATCGCTTCAAAAACAAGTACGTCATACTGTGCACTTGAACTAGCTATGCCATGGCCCATGATCTTGATCTTCACAGCAAAGTTCAGGCTTGTCCTGCCTCAGTTGTTCGCTTATATTGTATGACAGGTCTCTGGTCTATATATCTGATAGAACTTGTACCGGATTTTTATAATAGGCTAGGCTAGTGATAAAAACTCGCCTGAAACACCATGTAAAAGGATACGTAGCTCGAATGAATATAGGATGAATAGGTGTTGGACTTGGCAGTGTATTTTAATCCTAGCTCTTTGGTTCAAAGGGAAATTGTGTGTAAATTACCATGAGGTCCCATACCTGTATATATGGGACAACAGATACTGCGTTCAAGCAATAGCTTCAACTGGTACATCAATTAACTTTAAAGCGATGTCCACACTCCAACAGCCTGCAATCATCAACAATGAAAGCACGCCGCAGTGCTGTTGTTTTGTCTAATGGTTTTCGTTATAACTTTGATGTTTGGAGATTTGGTGAGGTTGGGCGTTTGCGTGCGTTCGTGTGTGTTTATGTATGTGTGTTTGTGTGAGAGGGGGGGGGGGGGCGAGAGAGAGAGGAATTAATATAGAGGGGGTTAATAGAGGGGGGTCGAAGAGCGGAGAGAGAGAGAGAGAGAGAGAGAGAGAGAGAGAGAGAGAGAGAGAGAGAGAGAGAGAGAGAGAGAGAGAGAGAGAGAGAGAGAGAGAGAGTTCAGATTCTTAAATACTTTTGCGTGTGAGTGTATTTACTATTTCAAGCAAATTTTCTTACTTTATTATTTTCAAAGCCCAGTTCTGCACCACTTCTCAAACAAAACACGCAACAATTTTCAAGGTCCTGCATTTTTTTACTTTTTGTATGTTACAACCAATTCCGAGTATTAAAATTTCAACACAAGTGAAAAATGTGCGAACAAGAGTTATCAGCTGGATCTGGACATACGCAGAACTGAACTGTTGCAACGTACGTGCGTAGCCTTTGCAAGGCCTACGTGATCATTTACGTGCAGTCGAACCCGTGCACCTGAAAAAGAAATGTTAAGGTAACGTGAAAGCAACACATGAGTAGATCTAGCTATACATGTAGATCTAGATTTATTGAGAGAATGTCAGTCCGTTGATGAAACACGTTAACGCAGTCGTCGAGATGTCCCCAGAACTAGATCAAGATCTGTATGGGAAACGATATATGCCATATTAAGACAGCGTTTGGTTTTAGAAAGTGTTTTACAGAACTTGCTACATATAAGTGCCGAAAATTAGAGGTGTTACAAGAGTCGGCCTACTAAAAACAAAAAAAGAAGGAGGAAATATCAGGCAGGACGATAGATGTTTGAGAGGAAAAAAAGGAGCAAACCATATCAGAGCACCGCCACCACCCGCTACAAAAGGGTTTATGAAATTATGTTTTTTTTTCCAGAGAAACAAAAGATGCACTTAAATCAGTATGGAATTTACCGGTGCCATTAAGAGTTTGCCCATTATTTGTAATTAACAAAACTCTCATAGACATCTGAACCCATCAAAAAGTTTGTCAAGAAGGTCTGTATCTCACGTATTACTTTCCATTTCTCAGAAAAGCATGACACACTTGTTTACAGCAGATATATACACGGGCCTTTTCCAGAAAATAGACCTGCTGATTATTGTGAATGCAAAATAAAGAGATTAATGTTCTTCACTCTTTTCTTTAATTATTGTAATCAGTGCATATCGCCGGATGTCTCACGGTAAAGACCTATGTGTATACATGTGCTTTTTTTGTTTTGATAAGTATTTTACGGCGCACGCAACTTAAGGTCATATTATGAGCGCGCGGGACACATGAAATATTTTCAGTTTCGTTGGAATTAATTTTGAATTTTGCCCGGATAGCAGCCGAAGCCTACTCATATAATCGATTTTAATGTGTGCGATAATACACGGGACCTCCGAGGTTAACATTACAACAAGGTCTTACTGTTTATTTTATTTCTGCTCTTTTATGAGAGGGAAAAGGGCAATGCTTCCAAAAGAATCCAGTATGCAAGACTATGTTGATCGTTTCTCAAATGCACATATATTATATATATATATATATATATATATATATATATATATATATATATATATATATATATATATATATAAATATATATATATATATACATATATATATATATATATGTGTGTGTGTGTGTGTGTGTGTGTGTGTGTGTGTGTGTGTGTGTGTGTGTGTGTGTGTGTGTGTGTGTATAAGAACTTTGGGCTCAAAACAACAACAAAGACAGAAGTTCTGTTCTAGCCTGTCGGGTGATACACAGACCGTCTCTCCTGAAATAAAAAAATAAAAAACATTACGTACGACGCCGAGCAATGTTGGTAGCTTCAAATATCTTGGCAGTAGTACTCTATATAATATATTCAAATGTCCGGATCGATGCAGAAATCGCTTTAACCAAAGCTTAGTTAAAGAAGGGTTAGAGATAGCTTTATATGTTTATGAACGTCATGTTGATCCGTTGACATAAAGGGGCGCCTAACTCTTGACACATCGAGTTGGAGATCGGTAATCATAGTGGGCAGAAAATCATACGAGGTTTCACGAGTGAAAAATGTTGAAGCTAAGAGTGAAGTCCGCATCCACAAAGTGGAAGGAAGCTTTTCAATGCTCAAAATGTTCATTTCTGTCAGAATTGGTCCCATTGGCCATGACATCTTAATCCTTGTTTCTTCTTCTTGTCTTTGCGAGATTTTTTTTCCTCTGAATTTCATCGGTCATCGCCAGACATTGACAGACAAACTATTAAGCCTAATAACATCGAGGTGAACAACGCTAGTACATTCTATGAAGAAGACTGAAGGTAAGGGTTTTGGACTGCTGTGACATACATACGCACAGAACTAAAATGCTGAACAATGCTGTTATCTTCCTAACCCTGTTGTGTGGTGCCGATACCTGGATAGTGGATAGCCTACAAAGTCATGACAAAAAGTTAAATCATTTCCACATAAGCTGCCTCGGGAACATTCTTCGATTTTTAAAATGTTATTTTTATTTTTATTTTTTTATTTTTTGGGGGGGGGTTGTTTAGTTAAGTTTTTGTTTAGAGTTGTAAGTGTTTTACGGCGCTCGCAACTGCATAGGGAGAACTACTGCTTTTTCTTTCCTCATCCTTATTATCGCCACTTTTCCTCTACTTCTTTTGTATGTTGTCACTCTCTTGTGAACTGCTATTTCCGGGGTGCCTTGATAGTCGAAGCAGACTTTGTGCTGTTGAGGCTAGAGAGGTGAGCAGAGTAAGCCTGATTCCTCGTTTGGGCTTCTCTGTTGACATCCACCCCTTGGCGCTCATTAATTTGACCTTATGCATTTGCGAGCGCCGTAAAACCTTACTAAAACAACAAACATCAGAATCCCAAAGACAGTGCAGTATCTTATTTTGAGTTGTCATCAGGGAAGTGTATATACCCCCCCCCCCCCAAAAAAAAAAAAGGTTACACTTTCAATAACACATCACGGAAAAGTCTTTGAAGCACATGTACTTTTACATTAACTTGTCGACATGGGAGAGCCTTTCTCTTGACAGACCCAGTTGGAGAGCAGCAGTCACAGTGGGTAGCGAGTCGTATTATTACGAGGCATCACGAGTTTGAAATGCCGACGAAAGATCTGGATAAGCCCGCATATCCTGCGCTCATCCTCAAGTGGAAATGATGTTTTAAATGCTTAAAATGTGGCATACTTTTCTCTTCTAAAATTGGTCTCAGTGGCCATAGAAGAAGCCACAAGTCATCTCAACACCTTTTTCTTCTTTTTTTTTCTCGCTTTAGAAATACAATAGGGGAGGGTGGGCAGACTTGGCCAATGGGGAGACTTGGGCACATGCATATTCGATAAAAAATTTGAACCGAATAATGAACAGCCCTAGATCTAGATCTAGATGTGAAGTTTAGAAGACATCACTTCCTCACCATTGAGCCTGATTATCGCTTTTGTCCGACAGCCTTTGGATGATTTCAGGTAATTTAAAAATAATTATTAGCCCTCATCTCTTAAGGTATGAGTCATTTATCTGTGGTTTAATATCATATTCTCTTATTTGAGAGTGATGACATCCAGGGCCGCCGAGAGCCTGGTCGGGCCCTGGGGCAGCAATCATCTTCGGGCCCCTCCTCCCCCCGGCCCCACCCACCCTTACCAGCAATTTATTAACCCAACAAATACAATGTACATAGGCCTAGGCATATTATATAATCCCTTTACTGTAGCATATCTGTTACATACCAACATACGCTCTCTCTCTCTCTCTCTCTCTCTCTCTCTCTCTCTCTCTCTCTCTCTCTCTCTCTCTCTCTCTCTCTCTCTCTCTCACACACACACACACACACACACACACACACACACACACACACACACACACACACATCTTCATTACCCTTGGAAATGCATTTTGCGAAAGAGGTGTTTGAATAAAAGCTAATCCCCCCCCCCCAAACACACACCCCAGCCTCCATTGTCTCGTCCCCCTCCATCAAGTGCTGGGTGTTGTCAACTTAAAATTAATTTTTAAATTTTAATTTTTCTGATTTACCAGGTAGTTTAAAATGAAGGTAAGATGAATAAACTAATGACAGAAATTAAAATAGATTGGAATGTAGCATACCTTTTTTTCTTTCTTACAACAACGGAGCCTTACGGGATTTAGCTCTAGCAAAACTGTCAATTATTGGTTCGTAGTCCAATTCTCGAGCTAGACTGGCCTCTATGGCCAAAATTCTAAGACTTGTGAGTCTGTCTTGACGCATTGAGGTCCGCAAAATGTTTTTCACCCGAGAAAGAGTACTGAAGGAACGTTCAGCTTGCGCAACTGTGACAGGCAAGGTGCTGAAGATTCTCAACAAGATTACAACATTTGGAAACAAAGCATCCAGTTTCAGGGAATGAAGTCTGTTCGGCAACTGAAGATGCGGCAGGACATCTTCTCCAATGTTCGCTGACTGAATCACTTTCAAATGTTCCAACTCTTCCGCAAGGTCTGCTGATGCATCCACTTCATATTCCGTGTGCAATGTGTTTGCAAGATCACGAATAACGCCGACTTCCTCTTGGAGATATTTCCAACAAAACACTAAATAACGAATCGAGTTTTGTCACTGTATTATACTTTGTTGTCAAATTTCCAAGAAGGCAGTCAACGGGGACATAAAAAACCCCTTCAAGTTTGAATTTGTTCTCGGGATTTTGGCAGTCTGTTACATCTTCTGTCTCGTCTACAAAAAGCTTCCTTTTCTTTTGTCGTTTTGTTGTTTCGGCAAATGAATGCTCAATCTCATAGTCATCTGCTACTAATTGGGACTCACTCAAGATTGCGTCCCATTCATCTCGTAAGCTTTTCAGATCTTTAATTAGACTATTGATATTTGCCACCTCAACGTCAAGAGTCGCATCTCATGCTTGAGGCACTCTCTTTCTGTGATCGATTGCTGTGAGAATTTTGAGCCAAACGAGTGCCATTATCACACATTCAAATGATGCCAAGTACTTAAGAATACCAATCAAATCTGAACGTGTTTCTGGGGGGAGGTTCATTTGACGAACAGTTTGAACAGCTTTCCTCAGTCCCCCGATGTGAGCCGCAGAAGGCCTGACACTGTCAACACGTGCTGACCTACGTGTCTGAGACATACTGTGCAAAGAGCTGGGGATGTTTTGCTTCAAAATTTCCCACCTTTGAGGACTGAAGCTAAAAGTGTTATACAGCTTCTGTACAACTCCAAAGAAAGTTATGACTGTTGAACAGCTTTCTGCAGAATGCACGACACACAAATTCAAACTATGACAGCCACAGGGAGAGCCTGTGGCAAGTGATCACTGTCTAAAAATGTGAACCTGTGCACCATTATACAGACCACACATGTTGCTACCGTTGTAGCCTTGGCCTCGGCGGTCTGTAATTGGAATGTTGTTGTTTTTTAATTCAGTGTATCAAGGATAATTTTAGCGATGTCTTCTCCTGTTTTCTTGTTACAATCTACACATTTCAGAAATCTCTCTTCTACTTTGTAGACATTTGTATCACTGTCCAAGTGAACATAACGGAAAACAAATATTAAAGACAGTTTGTTCAACGTGTGAAGAGTCTGGTGTTGCATCAACGATAGTGAAGTAATACTTCGTTCGGCTCTTTCATTCAAAATCACGCCTGTCATTTTGATGCACAGCATTGGATGAATTCATTTTGACTTTCTGGTGATAGATAGTGAACTTGTAGGCGCCTTTTTTTTTTCTTTTTTTCCCCCCAACTTTTTAAAGATGCTCTGCAAGGAGAGGATCGTAATGGCTAATCAATTACAGAAGTCCAAGAAAGCACTACCTAATGTTCTGTGAAGTTGTCAGATATACAGCTCAACTGGCAGCTAAAATATGTTTTATTTCTAAGCTTTGTACTCTCTACATCTACCTTTACTACATTGTAATAATTTTTTAGCCATACCGGCCGAAACCGGCCTTCCCGTCATGTTGCCGTTCGGCTTTTACCGGCCTGACACACCACTAAGGATTAAAACCACAAAGGGAAATAACAAATACATCATTACATTCAGCATGCATTCTCTTCAAATTCAAAAATTCATCGAATTGTGTTGCTTGGATTAAAAGAAATACCGTAGTAGTTTCTTTGCTACATTCCCCCTTTACCTCGGAAAAACACTGATATAATTCGGTTCTGGGAAGCCATCAGTTGTGTACTATTTTGGTTCTACTATGCTGATGAGCTGACCTATTTTCGGTGCTAAGAGGGTTAAACTGTCCAATTTTTGTTGTCTCCCTAGAAACATAATGCCACGTCAGTACAAAAGGAAGACAGAGAACGGCCCATTCCCGTCTGACTTCCTTGTCAGGGTGGTGAAGAGAGTCCTCTGTGGAGAACCTGCCTTTCTTGTTTCGAAAGAAACTGGAGTTGCTCGCACAACATAGGGACGCAAGAGGATGAAAATTCTGATACAAACTTTTGTAAGTCACAGGTCTTCGCAGCTGAACAGGAAACGGCCCTAAAAGAGTACATGCAACAGTGTTCTGGTGTGTTCTAATGGCTTGACAACAAAGGCAGCAAACAACTCACATATTATATTATATCAAACTGCCTTGATGAACAACATTAAGCATCCGAGCAGGTGGGATGACTAAAAATCTGCAGGCAAGGAGTAGCTATTGGGTTTTATGAGAACGGCACCCAAACCTATCAAATCGCACCTCTGCAGCCACATCTCTTGCACAAGCCACAGCGCTCAACAGACATGTCAATCGTTTTTTAAAAATGTTCTTCAAGAAAGATTCATCACCTTGAAACCTGACGGAAGACAAATCTATAATCTCGACGAAACGGGATTCACCACTGTCCAGGGGATGCCAAAAGTTATCACCGCAAAAGGGGTAAAACAAGTTGGACAGATGACGAGCACAGAGCGTGGTGAGCTCGTCACTATGTGTCCTATTGTCTCTGGGACTAGAGTCGCCCTCCCACCGGTATTTGTATTTCCACGGAAGCGGTGCCAGCCTCATATGATGAACAATGCCCCCGAGGGTAGTTTAAGGCTTGAGAGTGACAATGGGAGGATGACGTCTGAGTAGTTTAATCCAATAAACCTGATATTAATGTATAATTCTAATATTGGTGTTTTCTTGATGTTTTGTATAGATTTTCAGTAGGTGACCAAGTCTCCCAATGTATGGCCATGTCTCCCCATTGATTTGGTCAAAAGTCTCCACGCACGAGGCCAAGTCTCCCAAAAAATGTTAAGAGTATACAGATTGCAACAGTCCTCTTCTGATTCACACCGATGCAAAACAAAGCTAACACTTTTATGTTACATGGTTAAGTTATGTCTACACCAAATTTCACTTTGCTGTTGCTGTTAGTTTAAAAGTGCTAGGAAAGGCTTCCAGGTTTCTAAAATTGGGTGGCCAAGCTCCCCACCCTCCCCTATATGTATTTTCCGATTGCAGATGAATCGGTCATCATCAAACGTTAATGGATGAACTGAATATTTTATTATTATTAGTTTTTGATAGAAAAATCTAACGAGTGGCAGTGTCGTGGTTCTAATTTTGGGCGCTCTTATTTACTTAAAAAAAAATTGTTTTGGCCTCCGGAGCTTATATATATATGCAAGGACATTTTTAAAAAACTATTGCTGTTGATGACATGCATCATGATTATTCTGACAAAAAGCTGCCATCCCTTGTCCTCGGCTGTTTAAATGAAAATTTATAAGATTATAGAAATGTAATGCTTTTTAAGTTGCATGGAGACTTCATACAATTGTGTTTTTAATATGCCTATACGATGTTATTTTACAGAGATACAAAATGCCAATAACAATTAGGACAATGTCAAAGCGAACTTGAACTCGAAAGACTACCGTTTTCAGATGGGAGAAGTGCAGGTGAGAGTAAGTAGAAAGAGTAGTGTACTTCCCACTGGTGCAGATACATTGTTATTTTAAATTGTGACGAAGCCTCCAGTGAAAGTGACAATTCATTTAACTTGATTAGTGCCATTCCGTGCACGGGTGGCATGTCTGGCACGTGTCCATTAGATATCGTATAATTCGTGCCTGCTCGATATATTATGCTGTCGTCTGATCTAGATTGTGACTTTCCGATTTGGAAGATATGAGATACGTGGACGAAAAAACCCCAACAAAAACCCAAACAAATCAACCCCCCCCCCTAAAAATACCCCCCAACCCCAAACAAAACAAAAACAAAACTGCAATCAGCCCAAAATCACCCCCCCCCCCCCCCCCACAGAATTCTACATTAAGTGTAGAATTCTGTGCCCCCCTTCCCCATACATTCATGAAGAAAACCACGCGACAGAAATCTGGTGCGCGCTTTTATTCTAACTAGGCCTTTGCTGTTGCCGTATAAAGACACACATTTGTGTCACCTCTCGGTGATCTAGAAAAGCCATTGAGCGGAACAACCTAGTTTTATGTGTGTGTGTGTGTGTGTGTGTGTGTGTGTGTGTGTGTGTGTGTGTGTGTGTGTGAGTGTGATATTTTGTTGCGCTTATTTTAACCACTCTGCCGTAAAACATTTTGTCCTAAGAAGGTTTTTGAGTTATTGAAATTAAAAAGATACAAGTTTCATTGAGGAAGATTATTGGAAGGAATTCTTCGTAACAATAACTCTAACTCTAACCACTAATCATTGTCTCATTTTGTTTTTACCATATTTTAATAGTAGGTCTTATTATAGTATCTTTGTTGCCATCTAGTATAAGGAGGCTGCAACATTTTTCATAGAAGTGAAACTTGGAAAGCATCTTGGTCTATTCAAGGTGGCACTCAAGAAAACAGACAGTGCTCAAAGAAAGTAGCCTAAGTTGGACGCAAGAAGCCTTTTCGACAGAAATACGCCAGTGAGAGGAAAAGATCACAGCCCCCTTTGCTTGCGGAAAAGATTGCACAGGAACGGAGTTATTGATCGTTTGCTTTCTCGACGTCAACGATCCACTTTAGCCAAATATCGTTCATAACAAAATAGTTCACTTGGCCAAAAAAAAGTGTCCGCAGAAGTCCGCGCATTGCTTTAGATGGCGCTGCAGTCTTTGTTTTGAAGCTCTTTTTCGTTTCTCTAGAAGAAGAATAGGAACAGCTCAGTTTCCCTTTTATTGTTTTTCACACAAGTATGGTAACTCTGTTCCCGACGAAGTTCGCACTTTTTCGGAGAGGGCGCTACCGGATTTTAAGGACACTTTTTTAATTGGCTCAAAGAGAGGAGGGAACTATCGTGTTTAGGCTTATATGCACAATCTTTGCTTCAGCCTCACATTCGATATGGTATTTTTTCTTCGATACCAGTTTACCAGTATCGAGACCTTCGGAGAGCAAAAATAAGGACAAGAACTTAATTCACTCCAAAACTATTTAAGCCTCCACATCTGCATTGGGTCAGACTTATTATTTTTGTCTATGATTTGCTAGGAAGGTGCATACTAGATAAAAATAAATTACAACTATTTTAAACTTTGGGGCCCATGCTTACGGCACTAAGCGATTGATAGCTCCTTGCAAGCTCACGTAGTTCACCCGAGACATCGCGAGACTTCAAACGCCATTGGCCTTTATTGCGGAGCTTCGCACGCTTGGTGTAAAATTCACCACAGCAAGCCGGACTGTCTGTAAATTTTAGGGTAAAGAAAACATTAAGTTACTCCAAAATGTATGTTAATGTGCATCATATGCTTACACATAATGCAGGTGATTGCTTTAGATCTAGTTCTGTGTCGATGGAGCGTCTTCGTTTTCATTGTTTGGCGGTCTTTCTCCGTCCTCCCCGGTCCATGCTCTTCCTCACTGTTTCAATCAAAGTACCCCGTTGAATTTCAAAGAGCTTCTTTGGTTATTTGGTGTGTTGATGTCTGTTCACGTCGATTTGAGTATTAACAAGGGAGGAGACAGCCAAAATAGATGGTTTGTATGGCCAGTCAGAACGTCTAATGTCAGTCACTGCAACGATCCCCTCCCTGTGCCGAAGAGGCCTACTAATCTACCTAGCCTAGACTTAGTAGAGTAGAGACAACAGAGACCGAATTCAGTGGCTGAGCCTTCCCTGTTCTTTTGTGTTGTTATTGCAATTAGTGTTGGCTTTGTCCTAGTTGTTCGTATTCTTCCTGCATCCAAGCTCCACAATCCACAGACATGGTATTTTTAAATAGTGTTCTTGTTTTAGTTTTTAATTTTTACTGGTTAGATCCAGAATCTAGACTAGGCAAGTTTGGTTGTTCCGACAGCAACTGACACTCAGACTCAGAGAAGCCGTAGCCTTTCGCCTTCCTTTTGCCTTGGGCACTTGTTAAGATTTGCTGTCCCGCCGCCATGTTGGTTTGTTTACATCAGCAACTCAAATGTGACACAGATTTAGATTTCTTCTAACATAGCAAGAATCCAACTGCAACTGATTGCCGCCCCGAAAGTGCGCGCTAAAACTTAGCCTTCCTATAGTTTGCCAGTCGGAACGAGGATTTTAGTTAGGCTGGCCCTATTTCTCTGAACGCTCGGGAAAAGAAACTTGTACTCTTATTTCTCCGAATGGTTTCCGTTCGGAAGTGGCTATCCTCACACGGGGTGAGAATAAAAATACGATCTACCTTTCACCACGGGTAAGACTTGCCAGCGTAGGCTATTCTCACCCGGTGTGAAACAAGACCTGTTTTTCCTCATTTCAGAATACTGTCAATCAGTGTGGATTATCAAATTGATAAAAGCCAAGAAAAAATTACGTTATAGCTCAAAAGTAAGCTAATTTGATCGTCTACAAAGATGCTATGGCTATTTCTCTTTTCGAATGAGCCGAACTACACGGGTCGCCATTTTGTTTTGCCCGGAAGTTTTCGCAAGATCTACTCCTCTCTCTCTCTGTCTCTTTCTGAACACTGTCTATCGGTGTGGACGATCAAATTGACCAAAACAAAGTTAAAAAATGATGTTAAAACATAAAAGTACATTAATTTGGTCGTCTACAAAGATGCTACGGCTATAACTTTTCGAATCGAGCCGAACTACGCGGGTCGCCATTTTGTTTTGCCCGGAAGTTCTCGCGATACTCCCCTCTCTCTCTCTCTCTCTCTCCCTCTCTCTCTCTCTCTCTCTCTCTCTCTCTCTCTCTCTCTCTCTCTCTCTCTCTCTCCACTGCCCACAGACAAAATTGCACGCTTGTAGGCTAACAGCAGTAGTAATGGAACGTTTTTCACGGCACAGAATTCTACAATTCTGTTATCACAGTGTAGAATTCTGTGGTTCAGGGTGAACGCTACACTGGTTGGCTTAGGCTATAGTATAACACGGTGAACGCACACCGGGTAAGAATAGCCAAAAGACTCGCCTGCGCTATTCTCACCCGGGGTGAGAATAGAGGTGGCCTTTCCGTTCTCGACATTTGTTGATAATTTGCGACTGGAGTGGTCTGCGCACGTTTGTGTGTGTGTGAGGGAGAGAGTGAGTGTGTGTGCATAAGGGGGGGGGGGGGGGGGGCGTGGAGGGATTTTATTATTGTTTACATGAAGGATTTTAGTGTTTGCTTTAGGAATGACTTCTCGAAGTAGCGTACTTTTTGAAGGCATTCAAATGAAGTATAATAGTCTGGGAACGTTGCCCCAAACCACAACTGAAGTATCTGAATATTCAGACATTTAAAAATCTCTAGATCTAGAATAGCTCTATAAATTGAATTTGATGCAAAAAATGGTTCTTCCAAGTCCTTGCATCGTGGCAGAATGAAAGATGACGCCTAAATCTTCCAAATAACCAATAAATTTCAAGAACGGAAACCGTTCGGAGAAATAGAAATTTAAAGTTTATTTTCCTTAGCGTTCAGAGAAATAGTCACTTCGTTTTAATTAACTCTTGTCCTGCGCCTGTGCTGAGATGCGAATCTTATCAGCAACCGATTATGCGGACATTCCAGGCAGGCCGCCAGGGTCACTCAGTGTGTACCGTTTGTGTACAGCGAGCGCGCCTGGAAACGTGTGTTTTTGCCATGAATTTGAATAGACCTGCATGTTTGCTGACAATCGCGAACCGACCCGCGAGCCGGCCGATGCTATCGCTAGGCCCACCTGTATTAGTCAATGTGCGAAGTGCGAGGCCTGGCCGACTGCCAGCCCCCCCCCCCCCCTTTTTTTTTTCTCCCGTCGGTACTTTCATTTTCGTGCTGACCGCCGACGCGACATAATTTTCGGAACTTGAGTAGAAATACGAATACGAAAAAGTACGACGACCTAAATTATCTACTTTCAGTTTCGTGCTCGAGCGGCCATTTTGAATTTCGTTTGTTTACAGATTGTTCAGATCATGTGGATTCATTCAAGTCCGACTCACTTGTTCCACTCTAGTTTCTAGATCTAGATTTATAGATCATTATAGACCTCAATGGAGGATTCATATTCCAATTCTATTATAGGTTGTGCTGTAATTTTGTAATATTAATGTTGGCAAAATGCATTTCATCAGGTGCGTGAATTATTTACTTAGAATCTAGAATTCAACGAAAGGTAGATTAAGCTTCATATATAACACACAGCGTTTTATTTAGCACTTGCGCTAATCGCAACGCGACGTTTCGAATAGGCACTTCCAAAATTTAATATTTTTTGATCAGGTAGGCTGGTATCATTTTATACAAAATGAAGCTTTATTTAAACGCCAAAGGCCAAAAATATACTACGAGAAAGCCCGTTCAAAGCTCTACAGTTCTCCACCAATGAAAAGACGGTATTTAAATTAATCATCAATCTTTCCGCGAAGCATTTGAATTCACGCGTGTCAATTTTTGAACAGGCGACTACGCATTCGGACCGCGAGGGGCTTCGCTTTCCTTGGCGACTCTCCAGCTCCTAATAATCAGACAAATAAACAACTTACACCATTGTAATGAGGAAAAGCTGAGCTTTTACAAGATGCATGACATTTGGTGTTTTATAGCGAAAGAGCAAAGAAACAGCGATCTGAATTATCCCGATTTCACCGATACCACGCTCTCGGAAGGCCGCAAGTGCACGCTCTCGGAAGGCCGCGAGGCCGTGTTTAGGCTACCTATTATTTGCGACAGTTTTAGTGGCTTTGTGTGTGATCTGCAGCAAACAATACTGCAGTTTGACCCCTTAAGCAGTGCATCCGTGTGTGGGAGTGAAAGTAAAAATTTACCCATTCTGGCTGGGGTATCTAGATGTAGATCTCATGTAGCACAATGGTCTCTAATAGACATACTTATCACATACCAAGGTTGACAAGAAAAGTACTAGATTTAGATCTACCAAATCTAAAATTTTAAGTAAACTGCAAATTTAAATGTTTATTTTGCTTTAGTTTTAGATGAAGCTGCCGATTTCAATTGTGCACGCAAAAGTGATAGTCACTACAGATGAAATAATTACGTTCATCGCTGCCAGTGTGCCTTAGATTATAGTCACTATAGATGAAAAAATTACTTTCATCGCTGCCAGTGTGCCTTAGATTCTATCCCTTTTCTGCTAGTCATTTTCTTTTTTGTCGTCTTACCATTATTATTTGTAAAATAATGTGTAATTACTGTGATAGGACTTTCCTGACTTTATGGCGCTGGGTACGGTCCGTGCCGGCCTTAAGCACGTTTCGGACTCAAGCAAGCTAAACGGCTCTTACTGAATTTTTGCTATATAAATTACACGCCTTTAAGCACGGTAACTTCGGATTCAAGCACGCTTCATTTACAAGACTGTCAATATTTTCATGATGACCCATCGAAGTTCGAACAGTTTACACCGCAGCAGTGGAGTGTGTCAAGAGAAACACAAAGAACGCAAGTGATGGACACACACACTCACACGGGCGGAGAGGAAGGCAGAGAGATGCACACAGCCGTGCGCATGGACATAGGATCTAGCCTAGGCCTAGGGCAAAGCTACACACGATAAAAAAAAAATACAGAGAGAGTCGGGGAGGCTGGCTGCGATTTGACCTTTGACCCTCGCTATCCATTAATCCTGATTGTGTATCACGCGCGAGGTGGGATGAAGGCGGTGGTATGAGTGGCACAGCGGGCAGTGGTACGCACAGGCAGTGTGTTACAGTAGGCCTAGTGTGCTGTATCGTGACTGGCCGTCTAAATTAAGTTTTCATTTCCCATTCGACCACAAAACAAAAACAAACAAGCGAACGAAAACTACCATGGCGGGTGTCTAAATAACAGTGCACACTTTTGCGGGACCGCTATAGGCTTACTTACAAACAAAGGGAAATAGCACAGGGAATTTTCTACATGAAAATCTCTGGACTATGTCTACTTCGCACTTAAGCACGCTTAAGCTTTCTCCTGATGACCGTGCTTAAAGCCGGCATGGACTGTAACACTGAGACAAGTGGAAAATTACGTTGTTAAACCTGGTCCTGCGGGAGCTGGGTTTTTGTTCCCCAATAAGCGTATTTCGGCACCTCGCCTTCCGTCCGGCCCTGACTCGGCACTGAGCGTCATCCACGTGATGGCCAGGCCCCGTATTCTCGCAGTTCAAGTTTGTGCACGTTAGTCTGCTTGAGTATGTGTGGGTTTGTTGCCTACTTGTAGAACCGCCTGCTTTGGTTCGTAACCAAGGCATACGCCTCATTCAAAACACGCCAAGTTGGTAGCTCTAGATGCTTGTCCAATGAATTCAGAACAAATCGACCTCTTAGGCTATGATAGTGCGCTCGCTACTGTATCATATCGCCTATATGAGCCCTCTGGACACCCTCCCAATGTGTCTTTTCGCATTTTAGCATGACTGGTCAGTACAATGCTATTTTTGTTTATTGAATGAAATTTCTGCTGAAATGACTACGCATGACCTGTTTAGACGTATCTTGCTTGAATGGATCCAGAAACAACACTTGTCTTTTTACCTGAACGCAAATGTGCTTGTTTTTATACAAAATCTGCTGGACGAGAGTTAGTTGGATCACGCTATTCGCCACAGACCAAAGTAGTATGATGTAGGCTGAAACAGCTGAATAAACTTGCTGTACTTGGTTAGAAGTTGGTTGCCATTTCATTTTTTTTCTCTCTGTGGTGGTTTTTTTTGTTGCAAGTTACATTTTTTGACTGTTTGATTTTGAAATAGCTCTTGGGAGAACTGCTATCTATTGGCCTACTCATTTGCTTCTCTCAGCTAGCCATTGTCTTGTCATTGTGGTAAGGATTTTTCTTTCACCCAGTCCCTTTGAATCCTCTTTGGGGAGGACTTCCTTAACGAGCGACCACTATGAGACAGTAGAATAGAGGGTTAGGGTTAGGTCTCTTCTCTATTGTGTTTGTTGAGGTGGTCGCTCGTTACGGAAGACCTTCCCCTCTTTGAGTGAGTCAGATTTACATCACATCAGGGAGAAACAGTGCATTCGGTGTGCAATGGGTTTCAGGTAGCTCGCGCTGTGACACACGCTTGCTTCTGTTTGATTGAAAAAAGGGGTACCATGACTCCAAATTTTTTTAGATCTTTCCATACAGTTATTTATGTTTTGAGATATGATACAATTTTTAAAAAAGTCTGCGTCTCAATTTGTACAGTTGGGGTTAAACGTGGCGCTTGCTTAAACTGTCTCATTAGCATCTATTTTGATGAGATGAGCCTATTTTCTTGAAACCTCTGTTATGTCTTATGTGTTGCTATTGAGATGAATAGAAATAGTTGAATCAGAATTTTTTTTGCATGGTCGATGGATTCTAAAAAATTTTTGTTTTCAAATTCTTGTCATATTGGGTGTTATTTTACTTTCGCACCTGTCTCATTTTCAGACTCTTCTTTTTTATTTATACTATTTTACCTGAATTCGACTTTATATTAATTGCCGCCCCTGACCAAAATGGGGGGGGGGGGGGGGTGTTAGAGGGCGTGCTTCCTCATATTTCGCCATAGTTTGATGTTTTGCAGTGTGTTTGAGATTTTTCTTGAAAACTATTGAATATTTGCGACAATTTTAGTGGCCATACACCATTGTTCTGCAGCCAAGAATATGGCCGTATAGCCCCCGAAAGCAGTCCATCTGTGTGTGTGAGTGTGAAAGTAAAATTTTACCAATTGTTGTAATATGTTTGCCCTTTTACTGGTTTTGTAGGTCTTTTTGAAATATTTTATTTTGTTATGAATTGCAAGTACTGTGGACATTCATTTTATAATTTTAATAATTTTGATTCATGCATTTCACAGACACATGGCACTATGACCACAGGTTAACATTGGGGGACTTTGCTGATCCCAGTGGAAAAAGAAAGAGCACCCATTTGGATATTATGTGAGTATAGTATTCATTTGGGTATGCTGCCCCAGAAAAAAATTCTAAAATTATTTGTCATCTTTGGGCATTTTTAGCTGTGAAAAGTAAATGTAATCTAAAGGAATCCTATGTGTCTGATGTATGATTTTATAAGGAAAGGAAAAAATATTGTATTCACTTGTTCAGGTCATCTATTTTAAGGCATCTTTAAAGTTGATATTTTATTTCTTCAATATAAAGCAGTGAACTGGCTTTTGATATTTGGGGGAATGATGTTAGGTAGTGTATGGTTTTTCTTCAACTGCTCTGTTGTCTAATAAAGTGTGTTTCTGTGTCAGGTCTTGAGGGAGCTTAGTAGCTCGTGACACTCCTGAGTGTGCAGCAAAGCAGTAAAGATGGTGGACTCTCGCTTGAATAGTTAATCTGCTCAGAATCAAAGGAAATCTGTTGTTAAAATTTTTCTCAAAATGTCGTATCTGTAGGTGAAATATGGAGTTTTTCTTTTTTATGATGGTCTTTCTCTGTTAAGTATGGCCTTTCCTGTCTGTCTTGTGTGGAATTTTACTTTAAAAATATTTTTTTAAAATAAACTTTTTAGGGATTTTTCCAGGTTCTTTTTTGTTTATTTTATAGATATCTGTGTCAAGAGACAAGCTGACAAATTTTTTTCTCTCTGCAGCATCTTTCTGTAGCCCTTGCTTCTGCCCATCACCCTTCCTGTTGGAAGTGGAACTTGTATCCCGTCAAGTCACAGTTCTGTAGTTCTCGTTTCATATGCAGGCTCCCAAGAAAGCTAGGTTGGAGCCCTCCACTAGTAAGTATTTATACATCTTTGTTCCGTTCTACTTTTTAGGATGTTTATGAGCATTGGGGAAAAGTTTTTTCATTGCTATGAAATAAGAATTGTGAAAATAATTTCAAAACGTATGTTGAATCATGGTGTTCCACATAAATATGAACAATTTTGCAACAAAATGTGACGCATTCATATTTCTGGTTTTTAGACAAATGATTTCTTTTCTTCATCCATTTACTAATAAACTTGAGCAACTCTGGTTTTTAAGTAAACATGATGTAAGGCTTAGTTGAAATTCGCCTTTTGGTGGAATCTGTAGGCCGAAGGGCTTGAACTCATATGGCAGCTGGATCGGAAAAGTAAAGTGGAATCTATGTTGGATTCGTATCCTTCACATTGATGAGATCTTCACACATTTTTGACAAAACATTACTTATCAGATTTTTAGAATACTTATAAGGAAGGGAATGAACGGCCAACAAACTTTCGTTGACCATAATTGAAGTCACATGACTCGGAGAAAAGAACTTCTTCGCCGCACAGAGAATATATCTCAGTTTGTCAAAAAATGGCAACCGCTTTTGTCGCGTTTAACACCCCCCCCCCGTACCGTAACTTTCTACATTTCTTTACAGAGGTAAAAATCGCATTTTGTAAAATAAAAACTGGAATTTATCTCACCTTTCTAGATACAACGGTATTCGTTTTGGGAAAACTCTGAAAGTGGCGATTGTGGAGCTTGGAGGTTGCATACCTCTGCAGTTAACGTCTTAAAAATTGGGCATTATACATAATTTGCATGTAAATTTGGTACTGTTTTGTTATCTGGTGTGCTGTGATTGTTTATATTCTTTTGGAAATGGCATTGCTAACTGCTGTCATTAAAATTTAAAAATCAAGTTATCATCAGTTTATGATTTTATCTTTTTCGTTTTTAAGATGGCCTATGGCGGCCAAATTAGATTTTTAAAATGGAAAATTAGAAATGGCTCAGAAAATGATGTTAATGATAATGATTATTATTGATTTTTGTTGATTGGTGGCCATCTGAGAAATTATCATAGCCTCATTGGTGATGCGACTGCAGATACCATTTATGAGAAGTGAATGATGGAAACCAGTGGTCACGGATATATGGTTATTATCGATACAGAGGAGTCCACTTAATTCGAAATCTACAGGACTGCTAGAATTTCTTTGGTTTTGCTCGGTTTTCCGTTTAGACAGGTTGATTAAATTGCAAAAAAAAATAATTGGGATTTTCTTTTGGTTTACTGCTGTTTTCGGTTACAGTATTCCGTTTAAATGGACTCCAAATGTACAGTCGAAACCTGTCTTCGACAACCAGCCATTGTCGAGGAGAAAAGTGTCCGTCTTAGACAGGTGACTGCCTTATACAGTGTCATTGCAATGTAAAAAATAGGCCAGGGAGGAAAAGAAAAGTGGCCGCTTGTACAGGTGATCGTCTTATACAGGTGACCGTTAGAGCAGGTTCAACTGTATTTAACCAACTATAGTGATTTCATACTAGTTTCATTTATAAATAAGTGAAGTAACCATCAGTTGAAATACTGACTTATAAAGAATTCCTTGTTTATATTTGAACAATCAGAATCAGTGGAATGTATTATGTACATTGAAGCAGTCTCACATATGTTAATTTGAGATTGTTGAATATTAGAATATTCTTAAGACACGGGTTCTTAAAAGAGTTCTTTTTCTTTTAATAGTGTCTATCCGTGGTCCAATCCCAAATGGTCCCATGCACCCCCGTCCCTTGGTGGCCTTGCTTGATGGACGTGACTGCGCCATTGAAATGCCCATCTTGAAAGATGTTGCTACTGTAGCTTTCTGCGATGCTCAGTCCACGCAAGAGATTCACGAAAAGGTATCTTTAACATTATCAGTTTAGATTTTTGTTGTTGTTTTATTTGTGCCTCAGGATGAGAACTTGGTTTAGTAAATACCAATCTAATCAGTATGGCTTATGAGAATGTTTGTAAATCCAGAAGTAAGGTGATGGAAACTATTTTATAAAATAAATAACGTACCTTTCTTTAGAATTACTTTGTAGACCTGTAGTCATAAATTTTCATGTTGGTGGGTGCTGTGGTGTAGTTTGCTCCTTCTTTCCTGTCAAACGTCTGTTGTCCTGATCTCTTCTCCTTCTTTTTTTGTGTTTGTTACTCTCTTGTAATGCCGTTAATTTAGGCTCTTATATGACCTTATTGTGTAGCAAGTGCCGTAAAACTCGTATCAAAACTAAACTTTAAAAAAATTTAAGTTGGCAGTTTTCATTGTTTTTTGTAATGGTTCAGATAAGAACGATTTTATTTGGAGTGTTGCTGATAAATTTCTTTTTGCTTTTGCTTTTTAAATCTTCTAATTGCTTATGTTGTGT
This sequence comes from Aplysia californica, assembly GCF_000002075.1. Classification (NCBI taxonomy): domain Eukaryota; kingdom Metazoa; phylum Mollusca; class Gastropoda; order Aplysiida; family Aplysiidae; genus Aplysia; species Aplysia californica. The sequence continues at coordinate 1,329,625 of NW_004797283.1, read as the reverse complement.
TTCTCATCCTCAGGTTTTAAATGAAGCTGTAGGTGCTTTAATGTGGCACACGATTACTTTAACCAAAGAAGATCTAGACAAATTCAAAAGTCTCAGAGTCATCATCAGAATTGGCAGTGGCTATGACAATGTAGATGTCAAAGCTGCTGGTGAAATGGGTAAGATTTAGAAGCATGTTTGCGGCATGGGATTAAAGCTATTGGACTAGAGTTTATAAACAGCCTCTGTTTCGACAGTTAATGAATGTTATTTAATTTTTTTACAAAGTTTTTAATGCATCTTAACCTATTGCACCCAAGCTACGAGTATGTTTGTAGCTGCCGCATGCTTCTGTCCAGGAGCTACGGCAATAGTCGTAGCAAAATACCAGTCCACAAAATCGAGTCCGAACCACTTATCCAGGTTTCTATTGAAAATAATAGGTCGCTTGTAGTCATTCAGTGATTAATGTATATTGCTGTTTTAAGATGTAAAAAGATTTATTTTGGAAGAAGCACACAGGTCACTTGGTGTAATGGCAGTAGTTTTGTGAGAACGAGGACAATTCAGAACCCATCTATATGCAGTCATTTTCTGACAGCTGACGTAAAAATAAAAGTGGACCTCTTCACTGAATGATTTTGAGTCCTGTGCTGAAAGATGTTGTGCTGCATTTCTAGAGGGAGAAAAAATAGTGCTCTAAATGTTGTTTTGGCATTTCTGCAGTCACATCCTCTGTCGCAATGAATTGAGTCAGCTATTGCTATTTGTTTTATGAGATATTTTTCACCCATATTTTATTTTTAGTTTTTGATTAAAAACATTTCTTGCCGGTATTAGTTTTTAATTGAAAACATTTCTTGCAGGTATTGCTGTGTGTAACGTTCCTGGCTATGGTGTAGAAGAAGTGGCTGACTCAACGATGTGCCTCATATTGAATCTATATCGCCGAACGTACTGGCTCGCCAACATGGTTCGTGAGGGCAAAAAAGTTAATGGACCAGAGCAACTAAGAGATGCTGCCCAGGGCTCAGCAAGAATCAGAGGAGACACATTGGGTATTGTTGGTCTTGGTACGTACTTGTTTCTTTTCTCTTTTCCTTTGTGCCATGTGGGTGTGTAGTGTTTTCTTGTTTTCTTTTAAAATGGCCAACCCTTGTGGTTTTTATGTAGACAGTTATAAATCTTGTCTTTAAGGAAATCAAGATTCTAAAATTCAATGCTCAGGGTGAGTGATGGTAATGATTAATACTTTGCCCCCACGGGGCGACGGTAAGAAGCTACCCCTTTTCCTCACAGGATGCCAATCGGCGACGGTGTGATATAGCGTATATCGTATCTGTATCCTGGTCCATGGGAATAAAGTGTTGCGCGCTGCGTGGGTGGATAGTGTTCAGCTTATCTGGTGACACAGTACAGTCGAACCTGTGTAAGACTGCCACCCATTGTCAAGGAGAAAAGTGGCCGTATAAGACAGGTGGTCGTCTTAGGCTAGACTGATCTATATGAAGAAAACAAATCTTTCCTTTCTGAGGTCCCTACCGAAGGTAGCCGCATTGTTGTTGTTTTCGCTAGTTTTTTTCTTCTTTTTTTGCTGCTTTTGTGCTAATGAAATGTGTCAGACAAGGAGGACCGAGTGCCATGGTACAACAAACACATGGGTTGCCACCACTCGGAGAAGGAGCGACGTTTCTGTCACAAGTTCATGTTGACGTCCATTGTTACTTTGTTACAGACTGAGTAAACAGTGACCACTCATCTCACTTACGATTTGTGTATGAGTTCTGGGCGAGGCTTATGGGTTATGAGGGATCACACGCCTACCTCACCAGCAGCTGAAAATTTGTTACCTATTGGTTGACAGTGGGAGGGGCCTACGCAAAATGATTGTTTGGATGGACTACCTAACAAGAACGCTAACAATAACGACAGGTGATTGGATTATGACAGCTTGCCCACAACGCCTGGGGCCAATGCACAATTTATGACAAAACGTAATGGAGTCACTAAGGTGGCTGTCGAAGACAGGTGTTATTGCTTGGTGTGGAAGGGGTTGTGCGTTAAAATATGGAGGCCATGGCTGGGTTGGACAGGTGCCTGTTTTACCCAGTTAAATTATATAGAAAAAACGCAAGGGGGGAATGGAAAGTGGCCGTCTTATAGAGGTGACTGTCAGGGCAGGTTCGTCTGTACTTTGATTTATTCCATTCCCAATTGTATTGAATTGTAGTGTACACTTTTTCATTACACATGTTTTTTGTCCTTGTAATTTGAAGGGTTTGTAAATGTTTTACTTTTTTGCTTTCAGGTCGAGTAGGTACAGCTGTCGCAATAAGAGCAAAAGTCTTTGGTTTCAATGTTATTTTTTATGATCCATATCTAGCAGATGGGCTAGAAAAATCTTTAGGTAAGTCGAAGTGTTTGCCATATATGGTATTTGTTGTGATTTCTTTCATGTGTGGATGCTTTTTTTTTTTTCCAAAGCCCGAGGCATCATCCTAATCTTACTTTATTTAATTGTATTTAGTGCACTACATCAGATAGTCAAGTTCTAAAAATGTTGGTATGTTTTGTCCTGTAAAGCTGGTCAGTAGAAGATGATATGAGTTGATTTTAACCCTTAAAGTGCTGATCGCGACCGCGATAGACATTGGCATAGTAAAACGCGGTGTACTAATTTTTATACTGCTGGCTGGTAGGCTACGTAGAATTGATTTCGCCCGCCATTTTTTATTTTTTTTTGGTCACGGGGTTCGATCGAGGCGCGAGTTTTTTGTTTCGTGTTTAAGTCGAGTGACAGTGAAGTTGGAAAATTTGCGATTGCGACCCGCGACAAACATGAAAATAGTGTCGCTTCAGATGAAGATGTTCCACGTATTTTCCTTGAATCGGAAGATGATTTCGAGGGTTTTGATGCCGAGCTAACACTTTGTGGAATATAACGTAGGCCTACGAAGCATCTAGACTCAGGTCTAGATCTAGAGATCTAATGAACCGACAGTTTTTATTGTCATTTCCAACACCACTACTACAACAATAACTTCGCAAAATACTTTTTGCTTCACATATTGATAAAGAACTTTCAATATTCTAAAACTTTTATTCTTACCTTCATTAGAAATTTTGACAAATAAAAAAGTTATTAGCATTAAAAAAAGGTGTATGTGCAAATCTGGCGTTTTTTCAAAATAAATTCAGCACAGAGGGAAAATATAAGGGGAAAGAAGTCAGCGCTCTAAGGGTAACACTTTGCCGCCTCATCTCGCCGATTGGCGATGTTTACCGCCCACGAAAATAAATGAAACTCAGCAACCAATCAGAGGAAAGGTTAAACTGACGACATGCCAGCGTACAATCCCGAACAATTTCTAGAACCGGAGATATTGTCGTGTTTGTGCAAATTTCCTCTGCGGTTCGAAAACTAAGCGGAACTGCGGGTTGATCGCCGACCACACAGGCGCCCCACATGTCTTCTTTATTGCTGTAAAATTTCAGATCTCTACGTTCAATACATTTTACGTACCAACTTAAAATTACCACCCATCCATTGATAAAACACTAGAGCTGGAAACTAGATCACGCATTCCAAACGCGAAGTGCCGGCTTGCAAAAGGTGCGTGATCGCTAGGCGGCATGTGATTGGCTGCCTGTAACTAAATAGGTCGCCGATGACTTCACCGCAGGTTTTCCCGATAGCGCTTTACTGAGTTTTAGAAGGGGTGATCGCGTCGCGATAAAAACGATGTCACGCAATTCAACAAATTTCACTCATATATCAGTTCTTTAAGATCCAAAGTAATAAAAACATTGAAAAAGTGATTGCATAACTAGATTCTGCTCTAAAAATCACATGAAGATGCAGTTTCATTCATATGCTCCAATTCATTACTGACTTATGAACAGTTTTTCCTCAAAATACATAAAGACAAGTCCCACATTTTGGCGATATTTTCCTATATGAAGGTCCTTCAACATTTTGCAAACAAAAATCCCCATAACTTTTTTATTTATCATTGGATTTAAAAAATTAAAAAACCATAGTTCTTAGAATTTACTATATTTTAATTTAAGCCCATTTTTAAGCAATTCGGATGAAAATTTAATTTTTCATTGTCATTGCTATGTAAAGTTTTAGCGTGAAAACTAACTGCACAAAAAGGCGCTGTACAAAGCTTTTTGTTGTGTACTGTCGTCAATGGGAGCTGTTGAGATTGATTCTAGAGACAGGAAATAAAGAGAGAGAAAATATATACAAAAATGTTTTTCGCCCTGCTTGAGGAAACTCGACCCAAACCTCAGCCGCCTGTCCCCTTCATCATGTCACTCTTCAGGTTAAATTGGAGGTTGGGGGAGCTCTTGTAGTAACTCTTTGGTTGCGTATTTAAGCTCCATTTTTATTTTGATATGTTCAAATGCATGATTGAAGTGCAAGTGATTTGTCTGAAACAATAGCAGGAGACTCCAGTCCGGGCATGTCTGTTTCATTGATTGGCCACTCTTTCAGTAGAAGGTTTTTGTTGCCTCTCACTTATTTTGGAACTTGGCCATGAATGTTAAAAAAAGATACATGTGTGGTATTTCGTTTATATATTCTAGGAATAATTTTATTATTGCAGAGGTGTTTTGGGGCGACTTCCCTGAAAATGTTATAGTTTCCTTTTCCCATTTCAGGTATTACTCGTGTATACACACTGCAGGAGCTCCTTTTCCAAAGCGACTGTGTTTCATTGCACTGTAACTTGAATGAACACAATCATCATCTTATAAACGACTACACAATCAAACAGATGCGGCCAGGTTAGTGTTTTTAACATCACGGAAAATATGTCTTAGATGTCCGGTTTTGTATGGTTTGCTTTCTCCCCTCTCTGTGAAGTAAAACAAAAATGTGGGTGTTCGTTTGTTTATACGGGGTGCCCATTGTGGATGGGATCGGTTCGGGGGTGATCGCCCCACTCGTCGCCTGAAAACAGCATTTGTTTTTTAGGTGAGACGGGCGCGATCAGCTTGTGCCACATTGGCCGCTCTGTGCCCTCTATGTGACTAGCAAACCGCCTCAACCAGACCCGATTTTTCTTCGGTATGGCATCAAAGAAACAAAAAGGCCTCTCATTTGAAACCAAACTTTTTTGAATGAAGTACTTTGAATATATCGATAATGACTCCGAATAATCTTACGATTTTGGTAGGACAGATAGTGCATTTCGTTTCTGACCTCATGTTCTTAGTAACAGAAAATTGCCAAAAATGTCACATAGAACTTTGTAATTCTACGGTTGCAAATCATCTACACAAAAACCTTATATTTGCTACAACGAACACTCGGATTCAACTGAAATTGAAGGTCAGGCGCAACGACTTCGTTGAATCCGAGTTCCATTGTATCTTGTACTTAAAATCGGTTATAAGATGGGGATTACAAAGTCTTAATTTGGATAAAACAGGTTTGACAAGTTTTTTTCGTTAGATGTTTTTACAAATGATTTCATGTTACTCTTTTAAGATTTGAAAGAAGCGACATTATCTTATACATAAAACATAACGAACCCACGAGGGACACCATACTGTATCATAATTCAGGTACACTCGAAAGTTTTTTACATGTCTTTTACATTTTCATCATTATATTTTATTTCAAGACCATGTTGGTTACTAGATGTTATTGTGAGCTTTTGAGGATGTTTCTATCAACATCATTAAGCTTTAGTTTATAGCAATCTTGCAATATTTCCTCTCAGCCCGGTGTTTTAGCCAAGGACCTGGGGTCTATCCTCAAACTAGCCTATTTCACACTTTTGTTTCTGTGCATTAAAGATTACTTTTTTTGTTCAACCCTAGGCGCCTTCCTCATCAACACAGCTCGAGGTGGTCTTGTAGATGAGCATGCTTTGGCAGCTGCTGTCAAGGATGGCAGAATACGAGCTGCTGCCCTGGATGTACAAGAAAACGAGCCTCTTGTATATGCTAACAGTAAGTGTGTGTGTCTGTCTGTCTCCTCTGCTCTGGTTATTTTAATTATGCTTTGATATACATAAGGAAGGACATATCCCATTCTGAACTGGATTGTTGCCTACGTGATCATAATTTTTCTTAATTTTATTTATCTTAGTAGTGTGTGTCATATGTATTGTGTGTAATCTTTGTTGTAGTATTTGATGTTGAAATATGTGAGTTTTTGTGTTTACCAGTATTTTTTAATACTTAAGCTGCTCTTCATGTTACATGCTTTAATGTGAAAAAAAAAAGCAAAAAGTACCCTTTCTTGTCAGCTGCAACTCTGTAAGAGTCCCGTCCTAGTTTGTAATTTCCGATCAAACGTTTTTGACAGCAAAAATTTTCTGTGGAAATTTTCGAATTTCATAAAGATCCAGGAACTGAAATGTGAACTAATGAAAACGATGACGCATTTCCGACCATCAATTACAATTCCCCAAATAAAATGGGAGTGTAAGCTTCACATGAGTCGTGAGTGATTGCTGGGTATTTTAAAAGGTTAATCAGTGAGGCTATGGTGTACTGTCTTTTGTATGAATGCTCAGTCACAGATAGGCTTGTGTTTTTTTCCCCGGGAAAGTTGTTTCATTGTGATTCCATGACTGAAGATCTAGATTTAGATCTTTTGTTTTTTGCTCTGAAACAATGGTGGAACACATTGTTTCTTTTTGTGATAAATTTCAGCAACATTGTGGCGATTGTGACAATTTTAGTGGACATGGCATAAAGAAAGAGACAGTCAGGAGTTGACAAGCCCAAGGCACTGAAGAAAAAAGCAGTCTCTCCTATGCCTACGCTCTGGGGTCCCTTTGTCCCCAAGTCACTATACCCTGATGCCTGTAGATATCAATATCATACATTACATAGATCAGTATCATAGATTACATAGACACATGTTTTGTTTCATTTTGATCTAATATTTTGCTTTTACCAGATGAAATTACTGTCACATAGCAATTTAAATACTTAATCTAAAAGAAACTTTTCCAGGGGAGGAGTATGCCGTGGGACTCCCCTAGCTTTCTGTTCCTCCCGCCTTTGGTGCTTGAAATGGGTGTTATTGTAATGTGCATCTACTCTTTGTGTGATTTTCTGGGTTCCGAGAGCCACTTACACAGGCCTGCAGCTGAGATTTTTCAATTGAAAACTATCTTATTAGTATTACATTTTTGAGTTTGCCTGTCTTTGCAAGACTTGCTTTCTTTGGTGCTTGATTATGCTTTACTCTAAGATCACGTTTTGTTCACTTTCTTTTGCAGGTCCATTGAAAGATTGTCCAAACCTTATCTGCACGCCCCATTCAGCTTTCTACAGTGAACAAAGTGTGACTGAATTAAGAGAAATGGCTGCAGGTGAAGTGCGAAGGGCAATCCTGGGTCGTATTCCTGACAACTTGCGAAACTGTGTGAATAAAGAGTATTTCACCCCAACCACCAGTGAGTAATGGTAGAGTGTTCACTATTTCCTTTTTCCCTAACCTTTAGATAGCACTAACATACACAGTGAAGAGAAAATCTGAATGAACTTTGCTATCTTTTTAAAAATCTGATTTGAATTTTTTTGGTTATCTAATTGGTCAAGTTGTACCAAAGACTGAATATTCGGTTTTCACTTCACTTTAAGAACGCAGTTTGTAATTCGGTAGCGGTTATCCATTTTTCTGAAATCTTGACTGATCCAAGTCTTCTGATATTGATATACAAAAGCTTTCCCAATGTTTCCCTCTATTCTGTGTCTGGGTTGCCTGTCAAGAAGTTGTTGAAAAAGTGCCGAGCTGTGTTATCAGGATTTAAGGAATATTTTCAGGATGGGACAAAATTTTCTGTCCTCTTGCAAGAAACAAAAAAGAAAGGCTCACATCAAGGGCAATAACAATGTCATCTTACGATAAGATACATCTTTGTTGTCCAGATCTTGGCACATTGGTTTGATGTTTCACCACGTACACATACACGCACTTTCACCGAGACTTCCAATTTAAAAAGTCAACCGAGGGTATTTAATGTTTTCAATATGGAAAAAAAATCAACAGGGGGGGGGGGGGGGGGGGAGGAGATGATAGTGAATCTTGTTGAAGGTTGAGCCTATTATTGATCTTGAGCTACCTCGAGGGAAGCAATCCGGGGCACCATTTGTCCTGTCCCTTTATACTCGCACCGTGACCCTTTAAAAACTGATGCTCAAATTATTACTTTTTTAAAATGCCCTTGTTTACATCTCTTTTATAACTAACACAGATTCTGCAAATTTGGAGGTCGGGCCCGACTTCGTTTTAGGCGAGTTTTACAGTATAACGGATTTTCCTTTTTGGAACAAACTTTTTTTAAACAAAATATTATGGCAAGCACTTCGTCACTATCTGACTCCCCAATTTTACCAGTTTGTGAGGACCAAAGTAACGAAGAAAATGGGATCCAAATTAATTAGAAAATAGATTAAATAGTCATATTCAATAGACAGTCCGCACATGAAAACAGATCTAGATATTATTATATTGATGTGAACTCTATGAATGGCTTTATTCTGTATCAAAATGTTTGTTAAAGAGAGTGCTCTCAAAACGAAATGTAAGGTTGCACTATTGTTTCTAAAATTGCACCAATTTAAAAAAAAAAATTTGATGCAATATTCTCCCACTGGTTCAAGTGACAGCATGGGAAGGTTGAATAAAGTTAATTGAAAAATGGAGAAAACATCAAACTTTGATGGGTCCTCTTTTCTTTTTTCTTTTTTGAGCGCGTGCAACTGACACATACCACCGAATTATGAAACTGCAGTAAAATTTTGGGCTTGGGACATCTTAAAAGCTGGCCGACAATATATAGTGGAACTCGGATTTAAAGAGCTTGGATTCACTCGTATTCAACGTAGATTCTCCGGGGTTTTTTTCTTCTTTAAAATCAATTAAAGTAACCCGGATTCAACGAGCACTTAAATCAGCGAGCTCGGTTTCAACGAGGTCGCTTCCTGGGTGAACAGCCCCTGCAGACATGGCTTTGCTAATTTTTCTCCCAGAACGAACTATTCCGGGAAATCATCCATTGCACCTGCATCGTGAACCATTATTCTCTTAACCGATTGCATGCGACCAATCAGCGGCCTTTTTTCGTACCATCACATGCTTTGTTGGCATGCGCACGTGTCTACTCTGGCGTGTGTTGGGGTCAGATGGGCGACCTGCACTCGTGTGTGCGTGTGGGGGGGGGGGGCGCAGGCACTAGCGGTCCGGAGGTTGAACGTGAGTCTTTTTTCCCCCTCGGCAACTGATTATTATTACAATAATAAGTAATAAGCTAGTCTTGACGTAGATCTACGTAGTGAATTGCGCTGGTCTATGGAATCAAAAGTTGGCCATATGCTAGGCTCTACACAGCAACACAACTTGTGGGTAAACAATCGAGACGACACAGGCATGTGTATTTGAACGAATCTGTCTTTTTTTACACAGCTCATAATATGCAGACATTTCAGGCACTACTTGTGACTTCTCTTTTTATACATTACTTGCTCAGTGCCTGTAATTATCTACACAAAACCTCGTGTTTGCTAAAACGAACACTCGGATTCAACGAGATTTTAGGTCAGGCCCGACGACCTTGTTGAATCCGAGTTCCACTGTATATCTTGGTGAATAGCACTGAATGTGTTGAATGAAACCCCCTAAAAAGTGTAATATTTGACATTTATTCTCTAGTTCTTGGGAGTAAGCTCAAATTTTCGGACATGTTAACCAAGTGCTTTTTATTCTTTTAATGTTTTTTTTGTGTGGGGGGGGGGGGGTTGTTTGGTTTTGTTCTCTGGGTATTCTTTCAGTGTTGTCACATTTTTCTTTTGTTCTAAAATGACTTGACTGGTTATATTTCTGACACCTTTTCTTTGATCTTTATTTTGAGCTGTGTCATTGTGCGCACACCTCCCCCCACTTCTTCAACTTGTCATTAGTTATTTAAGGACTTAGTTGAAGTCTGTTATAACACTCTTGTATTTTTTATCAATTTTTTCCCCCAGGTTCTGTGCGCTATCCTTTTCCCCCAGCAGGCCCGTTTGCTGACAGTATAAATGGTGCTGCGGGCTATCCAGCATTTAACCCGGCTGTCGCAGCTGTGGCCATTCATTCAACAACAGACCATCCTGCCGTGTCTCATGGAGGGGCCATTCTGACCACCGCCCACACAGCTCCAGACTCTGGGAATCATGTGCCCAAGCCGGAAAACCCCAGCCCTGCCCATTAAGGAGGGGCTTGGTGGTGGGGGGGAAAGGTTGAAGGCAGCATGTACTCATGAGCAGGAAGGGGTCTTGAGGCTCTGATCTGTCTGAATGAAAGGCCAGCGAGTGTGAGAATTGTTTGTCTTTTTAAAAAAACAAAAACTTAAACAAAAAATTGATGCGTTCGGTGCTTTGAAATGACAGGTACTTTTAATCAAACTTGTATTTCACGATTACATGGGGATAACCAAAAAACCAACAAAAAACAAACAAAAACAAAACACGGGCCTTGACTGGAGGGTGTCTTGTTGCAACAATGTTCAAATATTCCACAAATCTTAGCGTGTAACTGGCTTCTAATTATGGTTGTGTTGGTTGCAAGTTGTCCACATGTTCATGATGAAAAGCTCATATGTCTTTAGGTGTTCTTTCTGTTGTCTCTGCGTACAAAGCAAGGGATCACATGTAAGAATGCAAATTGAACATCTTCATGAAATAATTTCTGTCGTATTAAGATGTTTTAAAATGTAGTGAGAGAGCAGTAGATATTTTTGTATATACTATACAGCAAATGTTTTCCTTTTTGAAATATGCATAGTGTGTCTTTGTGTCTCTACATTGGGGTGAATAAGAGAAGACCTTTATGTTTTTTCTTTTTTTCTTTTTTTTTAATCAGTGAATCATTATCGCACCTTTGAGCTTTGCTATATAAAATTAGAGGTGCAAAAAGTTTTATGATTAAAACGTTATCATTTTAAATATGAAAATCTTTTTTTTTCTCCAGTTTTAGGTTGAGTTTTGTTGATTTTCTCTTGAGCAGAGGAGTCAGGTTTACCAAAAAAATAAAATTATACAGAGACGAGTACGAATTCATCAGCAGGGCTGCTGCTGCTAGAAATGAATAGTGGCAGAGGGGCAGCATTATGTTGTCCAACTGTCTTGCTACCTGTCTTTTTTTATTTCAATCCACGAAACGTAATAGCCATGACATGATTTTGTTCTTGGCACATGCTTATTGATGCAGATGTGTCAGAAGTTCATGTAAAGCTGAAACAGAATGTTTTATGGCCCTTGGAGAGGGCAAATCTCAAATAATAATTTTCACAACTTTGAACAGTTGTTAGTATGAAAATGTTATCACTCATCTTTTTATTTTACTCACAAGTTCTTGTGAGAGGTTTCTGGACTTAAAGAAAAGTATGCACATGTGTTGAGTTGCATGTTTAAATTTAGTATCCACTACAGCATCAGCAGGATGTTTGTTTACACCACTGGTGTGGGTTTTTTTGTGTCCATTGTTGGGAATTTATCATGTGTGCGTGCTTCTGTCCTTGATGACTTGCATCAGACATACTGTTCAAAGGACACATTACCAGGTCCACATTAAATGACGTTGAATTTCATGACCATTGAAAGTTACGTTACTTTCTTGTGCTGGTGTTGTATATGTTCACAGATGTCCTTATTTGCATGTAATGTTTTGTAGCCTAGTACGGTGCGTTGTATGGTTGGTCACTCTTCTTGCTTTTTCCCCCCATGAATTCATGTCATCTTTTTTTGTATAAAGAAATGCTATGTCGTGCATCCATATAAAATATTAAATTGGTTACTAATAGATGCATGTGCTCTGTTCACATGGTCTTCAATTTGTGTGCTAAAGAATGTCTCTATAGATGTGCAAGTTCACATTTGAATGGAGGTGGACTTATTTTCCAGAAAGTCTGTTCTGTTCTGAGATTTCTGGTTCATTCATGTTACATTCTGAGATTTCTGGTTCACGTTCCATCTTTGTCACTGCAAAACATAATCATTTTGATTTTTTTTTTATGCTTTACGTGTCAAAATATGCTAGAGGGTTAATGTTTTTTTCTGGCTAGCTACATTCTTAAAGCATAATTTACTGATGGCACATATTTGGGCGTTATTTGAAAATATACAAAACACAGGGTTCATTCTCAAAGGATTTGGTGATTGCCAAAGACTCATTGAAGCACAAACTCTCATCTCAGAATGTTTGAATGTTTGCTGATACAACAATGTCGCCTTCCCCCTTTTTTAAGTTCTGGTATAAAAATGTCAATAAAACAATATACATGTACAATATTTCAGGCATCGTCTTTTTTTTTAAAACCATCTATCATATTCAATATTGTTGATAAATTGTATAGATTTGTTTACAATAAGGTGTTGGCTTATTGTAAAACTATCATATTACTATAAAGCATAACGTTATATATATATATATATAAATATTATATATATATATATTTTGTACGACTCCACGACTTTATATTTAACGAAAAAAAATGGAACGTATTAATTGTTGTTTTTATATTTGTTGCATAGGTTGGCAGATTTGGTTTTCATTAGTGTTGAAGTGAATATTAAACCCAGATAGAAAGCAGTGACAAGTGTGCTGGATCTTGTCTTTGAAAGTTGAAAGAGCATATAGAGGCTAAGTTTTTGCAGCTCTTTCAAGGACTAGCTACTATCGGTGGACTCTGAACAGTAGCGTCAGTATCACAATACCCAAAAAAATTATATGGACCTCAAGGTTTGGGCTTCGGTTCACAATGTTAATCAGGTTATAGATTTGTGATGTTTGTCTTCTGAAAGAACATTATCACAGTTGAAAAGAGCCAGAAAATCTGTTTATTGTGGAAGTGTGTCTTGACAGAGCTTGGTCTTTATTCTCCATTTTGATGGTCTTGAAGTTTCGCTAGGTTTTGCACTTGATGATACAACGCTTTGAAGTTTGTTTTCATCTGATGTGCACTGTCACAGTAATGCCCTCGAAACGTATAATTCTTACGGTCAGGAAAGTTATTTATGAACTATGAAAATGGGGCAGAGCCGTTAAAGATAGACATGCTTCATAGCAAGAAATGTTTCAGTGTGGGTAATTAAAATTATGGTTTGTTTTCTGTATTAGAAAATAAGCATTGTACTGTTAGGGGGCTGAACTGGTGCTTTTACTCACACTATACTGAAAGGCTTAGCCTTTCTGAATGCGCTTATGTTGCTGTCGGATTTTCTTTGGGCTGCGTGAGATTGGAGACATGCTTACGTGTATCAGTATTGATGGAACATAAATTGAGATGTGAAAATGAATAGTACCAGTGAGGATCCTCCTCAAGGAGTGATAGGGAAATTTTGTCCACTTGTGTCTCATATGGGATGGGTGTACAGAAAGCTAGAATATTTGGTTGATTTTGTATTTTCTTATTTTGTCCCATGTCCGTCGTATCCCAAACTGTTGCTCCAAGAAACAGCGATTTCATTACTTCGTTTCTTGTCACCAATGTATGCTCATTAGTCATATTCAAAATGCACTGAGAATATTATATTACTGAATTCGTCCTAAATGATACATGAAAAAATTAGTGAGATTGAGTTCTCACAACTTAATACTGAGTTTTTGCGCATCCAGAGTCGCACATTTTGAACTACAATACTTGAAGTACATGTAGCATGATATTGTTAATGTCCTACTTGGTTTGAAATGATTATAATCTACTTCATTTGTTGGCTTGATGACGTAATTGGACTCAATCATTTGTGTATATACACTGTGTACATTATCACTTAACACTTCTTATCGTCCATTTCTTGTTTTTAGATTTGCTGTCATGGTCAAATTGGTATTGACAATGGTGATGGATAACTACAAATTCTTAAAAAATCCCCTCCCTCATCACATATGTGCATCAGTCCTCTTGTGCTGGCTGAGGTGCGGTGAACACTTGTTCAGCTAGTCACGGTTGCATGCTGTCTAGAGCCAAAAGTCGGATGACCAATGGGGCCTCTAATGTAAAGAATAAACCTTCATGTCTAATGGAGTTAAAATTGACTACAGTTTGACTTGTATCATTGGCCATTGGTTGTCCTGTTATAAGACCATCATTGTGTGTCCGATTGCAGAGATAGACGGCATATTGCTTTTCAGAAAGGAATCAGGGTTCAAGTACTTTAGAAGTATTGTATGTGAAGGATCTTCCATCTGATTTTTGTTAACCACCTTCAACCCCTGTGCTTGAAATTTAGTGGTCTCAGTGGTCTCCCGTTTTTATGTAAAACTGAACCGTGTCTGGCAGAAATCGTTAAAAACTAATGCGCATGTTTTGCAGATCTCAAATTGAGTCCAGTTGAATTAACGTCAATCCTGAAGAATTTTGGACAGCTGTGGGTATTATATCTGTGTACGAAATGGGCAAGTGTTTACCTTCAGTGACATACAGCATGTAACCAGTAGAGTTCCATAAGCCAAAAAGAACCCCGCCCCCTCCCATTCCCAAGCTCATGTTGACTCCCTATGCATTTTCATCAGGTTCTCCTCGTGTTAGTTTCCAGCTGTGTCATTTCTCCCCTGATTCTATGCAGTTTTCTAACCCAATGTCTAGTTTGCGTATCACAATTCCTGTTTATTTTTCTCATTTTATGAAGACTCGTCCTTTTACGTCCGTGACTACAGAAATGTTGATGGTAGTCCCTCAAGTTTTTTGGACTGTCAGTGAAGTAACACAGGAAGAGTACCAATTTTAAAAAAAAGATGGGTTTTATAATTCTGTTGAAATTTACGTCCCAGATGAGCAAAAACAGACCAACCCAGACCAATACAAAGGTGTACTTGTAGTTTTAGTGGTAGTTGTCTCATGACTTTCCTGGTGTTAATTATATCGTGCATTGTCTTACCATATGAGGTCCTGCTAACCCTGCTCTATAACTGTAATAACAGAAGTCTGCCAAGTGACTGGATAGGAAACCAAGTGAAATGCCCTGCTCATGTGTATTATTGTACGTTTTTTTTAGTTGTCATATACTTGTTTTTTCTTCACTTACTCAGTGTCGGTTAATTTTTTTTTTTTTTAATTGAAAAACCTCTCTTCTCCATTTGTATATGTAGCACTGTAGTGACATATTTGTCCTTTTTTTTTTTTTGGTTTTTTTTTTTTTGGTCATCTTGATTCTCTGATCGTGCGTTGTTGGGCTGGTAGAGCACAGCGGGTGGAGGCCTGTGTGTTGCGAAGCATGAGAGGGCGACACCGTTTGTTTTGTGCTGCGGCTTGCCGACAATAATGGTCATCTCATTAATCATCTCCAATAAATATCATGATGTCTTTTGTGTGGGAGAAGTAAGAGTACTGCTCGTCTTCTTCCACAAGAACTTGTTAATAATAAACTAAATGACTTTTTCCAGTGTCTTCAAAGGCTTTGTTTTTACGGTTCTGGAAAATGTACAAGTCCTTGGCGTGGCTCGTTTAGGCCTATGTACTTCATTCTTGAATTATGTAGAGTAGAAGAATAGCCTCTTGCTGTTTTTAGGTGGTTTGAGGGCTCTCTAGTTTCTGTGCTGCTTCAGTTCATCCATGTTGATGACTACTGGTGAAATGTGGCTTTTCTGTTTACTCTGTGCATCATGTACTGACAGTAATAATAAGTTTATCTTGTTTAGTGCTGCCAATATTGGGTTTTGGTGAACAAATTCTTTGCTGTTTGTACAATGAAGTGGCTTTCATTTCTGGCTAACAAAGTCAATTGAGTTGGGTATTCGGCCAGGTTATATTTTTACTAGAGGAAGCCCTGGTTTGGTATCTCTTTAAGAAATTGCTCCAAACCTTTTTGACATACTGAATACTTTCTGTTTCCCTAAAACACACAACGGAAGAAAATGTCAAACAGCTGTCTCAATAGGTTTCAGACTTGATCAGTTTGGTTGGAATCCACATTTTCTCATCCGTCCTGGAATATTTTTTCTTATCCTGGTGTCCTGACGACAGGGACCACGTAATGTGTTTCGCTTTCAAAATGATTGTTACTGTGTAAGACTAGGTCTGTTCTAGGTCAGTGCTATGACTTAATGTCGTACTGGTAGCAGGAAGATAGATAATTAATTTCCTTGTTTTGGAATTTGTCAATTGTAGAGAATCAAAGGGTTTTCTGTTCAGAGGAGCATTTACCTCATGCTGTTCTGAAAGTGAAAGATGAAAGAGACAAAATGTTCTGCGGGTGGTTCGAGGATGTCACTGATAGGTCCTATTCTTTTCTTTCCCTCTTGTTTCTGTCTTGCTTTTTTCCTGCACTATATGACTGTTATTGTATTGATGTTAATTACAATAATAAATAGCATTTGTATAGCACATATCCCCGCTTGACAGCAAGGTCTATGTGCTTTACACTAATTATTACCCTGGCAGACCATAGAATACTGAGAAACATTCTCAGCTTCCTGGGAAGCGTACAATGCAAGCAGCTGATTAATCGCTCAAACACTAACAAACTGACAAGATCTTTCACTGTCTTAAAAGCTGGGTACCCTTTCCCATCTGGGTGAAGTGAGGAAAATTAGTGTAAAGTGCCGTTCTCAAGGCCAAAATGTCTGGATTCGAACCCACGTTTTTAGCGTGTGAGTTTGAGAGCCTAACCACCAGCAGGCTACTGACGCCTAGCAAAGTGTTTTACATCCTTGTCAACACAATTTGAAGAGTAGGCCTGGACTATTTGGAATACTTCAGAGGGACAAAGATACTTTTAATATTTTCCCTAACCTGGGATGTACACTCACATTCTATGCATAAGGCGAACCTGTCTGAAAGAGAAGACTCTTGAATCTTATTCTTCATCGGAGAAAACTTAAACTTTTAATAAGTCACACTCACAGGGAAGCCTGTGGAACTACATGTGGATGTTGAGCCATGACATGACAGATCAACTGCTCAGTGTTGTGTGTAAAACTCCATCATACCCTATGTCACTTTTCATACTGGTGTATGGCGGAATCCTACACTAAGCAGTTAAGATGTACTTTAAAATGGCACATTTATTTATCTGGTTGTATCACAATTAATTAGATTTACCACATGTAGCCTACTGTTGCTTACAAGTGTAATTTACCTCTATTGAAAAATAGAACACAATGGTGATCCTTAGTCTGCTTTTAACTCGCTTAGACCAGAGGGGGCTTATGCAGTTGCGAGCGCCGTAAAACCTCTACTAAAACAAACAAAAGACCAGAGGGGGGGGGCTCTTGTGGTCTAGAGGTTACGGTGTTCAGCTCTTATTCAATAGGTAACAGGTTTGAAACCCGACAGTGATGGAAAATTTTCTGCTTTCACATACTTTCCTGCTCTATCTAACCTTGTTCTCAGTTCTGTCATCTGCTTTTATCTCCACTTTCTAGTTTCTGTCCCCTCCTCTGGGCTCCTGACTCTTTCTGCAGCCTTTCTACTGTAACTCCTTGGCTCCTTACTGCTGTCTTTCAGCCACATCCCCGATCCTATGGTAGGTAAGATCTAACACTTACCCTTCTCAGGTAAAGGCGAAATATCTTTGAGGTCCTGTATGCAAGCTGCCCACGTTAAATTATGGTTGAAGATCCTTTGGTGGTCCTAAAATCGATAAGAAAAGGCTTTGGCCACCACCTGAGCAAAGTTATTATTTTTTTTTTTTTACCAAACTTAATGTTTAATGTGTCCCACACGCTCGTATGACAATGACCTTGTGCAGTTGCGAGTGCTGTATAACACTTAACAAAAAAAAAAAAAAAAAAAATAGACCAGAGGTCTGTGGTTAATGTAGATCTAAGCGAGGTGGTCTACCGTACAGTCATACATCACAGTGAAGGTAAAGTGCGATTTTACACGCTCACAGCTTCATCTTACCGTGTTTGTTGATTTCCTGTGTGGTGCAGGCGACCATCAAGCAGGGCTTTCTGGAAATTAAAGGTCATATTGAACTTATTGAGGAATTTTCATGGCTCTCCCAGCCTTTCCTCGGTTTTGGCCAATTGAAGATAAATGTCAAAAACAAGTTCAGTAAGTCGAAGTAAAAGGAGAAAGTTGGGCAACCAGCACTTGGATTGACGGAAAGGTTCAGAATCTACTGTAAAAATTGATGCTGTTTGCTTCTTAACGCATGAACTGAGTGCATTGTCCTGTTCCTCTGCGCTCTCTTTCGTTTCCAGTCGGACCCATTTCCCTGATCGGCATAAAAATGGGAGGGAAATGAATGCGACCCATTTTTGTCTCCGCTCGCTTTCCGTACATGAACTTGATGAACATTCGGTGTTGTCATTAACATAATAAACTAGTCAACAAAAATTAAGGAACATTTGAGAAAAAGTGTATGACTTCGAAAGCAAACTTCAACTCGCAATGAAATTTTGTACACATTTTGATCAACATGTGTATAGCAAGTAACAAAAAAGAAAATTAAGTTATTCCTTTTTAACTTGCTTGAAAAGTTAATTGAGTTTGGTAGGGGTTAAAATCCCAAATCCCAAAATTTTCCACTGGTTTCAAAGTTATTCTAACTTCTGACTACAACAAAAACAAAACAGCTCCGATGATTTCAATAATGAGTATGCCCACCACGATTGTCCTAGCACTCAGTACACCGGCTCCTCATCGAGTTCATGAGGTTGGTGAACACTCTCTGAGGCATCCCCTGCCACTCTGCCTGCAGCATCTGAAACAGCTGCTGCGTGTCTCCTGGAGGGGGATGTTTGCCTCTGACTCGACGTTGCTGCTCATCCCAGAGGTATTCTATGGGATTCATGTCCGGACATTAGCTTAAAGCCAGCCAGCTACATGAAGTTTTGGACAAGCAACGCTCTACTCTATGAGGTCGGGCGTTGTCATCTTGGTACCCCGCGTGAGGTCCCATCTTCTGCAGAGTAGGTAGTGCTAATGGACAGAGTATCTCATCTCGGTAAACGTATTGTAGTGAGATTCCCTTGACATGGTACAGAGGTGTTCAGTGGTTCAGACTGAAAGCACCCCATACCATCACGGAACCACCTCCAAAAGGCATCTCTTCTCAGACGGCTGCATCGAGGAGCCGCTCTCCGGGTCGCCTCCAAAACCTGTTACGACCGTCATTGTGATGCATAGAGCACCGGAACTCGTCGCTGAAGAGAACATTTGTCCACTATTGACGTGTCCATCTTACATGGCGCCGGCAAAAAAGATGAGCAGCCTTGTGTGCTGGGGTGAGACGCTGACGGACTGCTGGTCGACGTGCATTAAGTCCAAACTCATGAAGACATCTTCGTACTGTCTGACAACTTATGTTACACAAGTTACCGCTCTCAGCCGTGTCTGGATGCGATTTGCAGGAGCGGATCTCGACTGCAGAGCCTGTCTATGAATGAATCGGTCTTTCCTTGCATTAGTGGTTCTTGGTCGACCTGATCTGGGTCGCTCTTGGGCACTACAGTGGTGTTGGCACGCTCAATCAGCCGTGAAATGACAGAAACGGACACTCGAGGACGTGTGGCAACTTGTCGGAGTGAAACACCATCTTGTACCCAAGCAATGGCTCATCCTTTGTTTACAAAATTACATCAGACAATTTCTGTCGAGGAGGCATGTTTACGCTTAGCCCTACAGCAGCAGAATGGTGTATCCACAGTGCAAATGAGCGAGTGCAAGTCACCCACGAGACATGAATCTTGCATTTGAAAACTGCTTTTTGAGCGTTCACAATTTTTCCTGATGGTTAGAGCGAGAGAATAAAAATCGATAATTGGAAAACATTGGACCTTTTTGCCCCCTCCCCAGCTCATCGTACAGGCCTCACGTGCATTTCAAACCCTGGTGTGTACAATCCCATTAGTCAGAGAGTAACATTTCACCAATATCTAGTTTTACGAGTAAAAGTAAAACCTCGAAAGAATGCATGCAAATATATCACTGTTTTCACAGTACGTTCCTTAACTTTTGTTGACTAGTTTAGATGTACATCTTACAGTCCGTGCCGGCTTTAAGCACGTTTCGGACTCAAGCACGCTAAACGGCTCTTACTGAATTTTTGCTATATAAATTACACGCCTTTAAGCACGGTAACTTCGGCTAAAGGCACGCTTCATTTTCAAGACAGTCAATATTTTCATGATGACCCATTGAAGTTCGAACCCAGTCTACACCGCAGCAGTGGAGTGTGCTAAGGGAAACACAAAGAACGCAAGTGATAGAGACACACACTCACACACACGGAGAGGAAGGCAGGAGAGATGCACACAGCCGCGCGCGTGGACATAGGATCTAGCCTAGGGCAAAGCTACACACAACCAAAAAAAAATACAAAGAGTCGGGGAAAAGAGAAAGGGAGGCTAGCTGCGATTTCACCTTTGACCTTCGCTATCCATTAATCCTGACAGATTGTATATCACGCGCGAGGTGGGATGAAGGCGGTGGTATGAATGTGGCACGGCGGGCAGTGATACGCACAGGCAGTGTGTAGTGTGTAGGCCTAGTGTGCTGTATCGTGACTGGCTGTCTAAATCAAGCTTTCATTTCCCATTGGACCACAAAACAAACACGAACAAGCACACCTCTGCGGGACCGCTATATGCCTACTTAAAAATAAAGGGAAATAGCACGCGAAATTTTCAACATGAAAATCTCTGGATTATGTCTACTTCGCACTCAAGCACGCTTCAGCGTTAAGCACGCTTAAGCTTTCTCCCGATGACCGTGCTTAAAGCCGGCATGGACTGTATTGAGTTTGCTACCCTTGTGTTGAGCAATAATGGAGGCTTTTCAACAACTTTTATCGTTTTGGGTGAAATCGATCCAGGTTGTTGTTGTTATCGATCCAGTTTTGGGTGAAAAGAAGACACCAAGTCCCAAAAACAGTACTGGACACATAGTATTTTTTTTTAACGAAGAGGTGATTTTTGAGAATATTATCATCTTCTGGATGAAGTTTTAAGGGATGAGGAAAAATGTGTTTCCTACATTCAGATACGACCTGAAACTCATTGGACCCCATGTTAAAAAGAACAACAAATTTTGCACTGCAGCAATGAGCGCTTTGTTCAATGACACAGAGTCCATTTTTGTAGGTTGAGAGGACAAAGACAATTCTGGTGATCTGATCACTTGCCCAGAGAGAACTGGGAGAAATTTCAGTTGGCTCAGCACCTGGGAGCGGCAGGAAAAGGAGAGGAAAGCGAGAGGGGTGCACTCAGTTTCCGGTGATGAAATAAGAGACACTCCCGATGATTCTGCAACTGGGAGGAAAGGTCAAGCTGGGAGCAACAGGGAACGGAGACGAAAACGAATGCACTCGGTTTATACGTTAACTGCAGTGGAAACCTGATATAACAGGGGTGGTGGGACCAGAGAGAGATAACGCCCTGTTACATCAGATCCCTGTTAAATCAGAACTGCAAGGGAAGTAAACATTTGTGGACTAATCCAGCTGCATTTATTCAGGGGTAGTTTCCCTTGCTACATGTACCCACTAAGAGGTACGCGTGCTGCGTGTAGCTTGGCTTAGGGCAAGATCAGTCTGCAGCACACCGCTGCCCTCTCCTGTCTCTCGCTTCACCCGCTGCGTGTGCTTGCTCCATCATTGCGTTCCTCGCTCTCTCTCTTACTTTTTACACATTGATAACGAACCTTTGTCCTGTCCCTGCTATAAGCGATTGGGCTCCGATGAGGCCCTGTTATTGCCGGTAAGTTTTAATAGAGACAAAGAGTAGAGGAAAACGGGGATTTAACTCTTTCCGGACGTAGTTTTTTTGGGGGCTAGACATAATTAACTTGTGGCTCGATTTGGCTATGCAGGTGGTTACAAAATAACTTCATAGAAGCATAACCATCACTCAAAACGTAACATGATATATCAAATTGAGGGAAATTGAAAGAGGAATACATCCCAATATGAAACAAGGATTAATTTTGAAAATAAGTATGCATTACAAGGGTTAGAAATGGTGATAAGAAAAATAAATTTTGAAGGAAAAAATTACATTCACTTCACCAAACATGTGACAGCAAGTCAGCATAGCTATCTTTATCTTATCATATACAGACCAAGAGCTTAATCCATAAAATTCTGAATGTGCAGCTTTTTATTTGAAAGTAATATTCCAATTTTTGAGTAATGATATTTCTACTGAGTCCTGTTACATCGTTTTGTTGATGCAAGACTGCAAGAACTAATTCATTCGTTTTTCCCCAAAGCAACGCTTTGACTGACAAAGTGAAACTAGATGTTTTCATTTCCTAAATCCTTTCTGAGTTTTTCATTAGCAATAAAAAGTAATTATAAATGACGGATCGTGTTAAAACGAAACAATACTGAGGCATCCTATCACAATCACAGCCGATATATTGGCGATACGTCCGCAAGGGGTGTGGACTCGCGCCGATATATTGGCGATACGTCCGGAAAGAGTTTAAAAATCCCTGTTATTACCGGATCCATGATATTACCGGGCCTGTTGTACGTGGTTTCCACTGTATTTCAATCTGTTCACATTTACAAGAAAGCACATTTCCTTCATTTGTTTGTTACCTACATCTTGTCTGTGGTGTAATGATTAGGCTTTTTATCGTTGTATGCAAAATTTGTGACTTTTATTCTCAAGGGGATGGGTGGTCGGCGGGTGTCCTGGTTTGGTTTGCTCCTTCTTTAATACATCTATCGTCCTTGTTTCTCCTTCAACTTTTGTTTGTACTGCACGTTATACTCTAGTACTAGTAACATCTCAAATCTTCGGCACTGAATTGACCGAATTGCTTTTGCAAGTACCTTAAAAGTCTCACCAAAACAAATTGATTCCTAAGGGGGGAAAGTCTATTTTATTAAATTATTGCATATCTACTTCCTTCTTCTAGCTGGGATGCCACATCCCACTTGGCCTGAGAGCTGGCCCTAACAAGAGGCTTTGATTTGAAACAGCATGCCTCCTAAATCATTTGCAGTGTGTCATTGGAGTCTCAAGAGATCTACTATCAATCACCGATCTCATACGAAACAATCAATATATACATATATATATAAGTAGATAACTACAAAAGTAAAAAGAACTTTTAGAATTCTGTAAATTGTGCATGTTAAAAAATTTTATTACTGAAAATCCATAACATTGCCAACCCCTTGACAAGAACAGTTTTACTTATACATCTATGCAGAATTCACCTTTTTTTAATTTGACAGAAAGCATCCACGTTTGCACATTCAGTACAGTGGAACTCGGATTTAACGAGATGAGATAGATTCCGTTTTTCTTCTTCTTTAAAATCAATCAAAATAACCCGGATTCAACGAGCACTTAAATCAGCGAGCTCGGATTCAACGAGGTCGCTTGCAGGGTGAACAGCCCACGCAGACGTGGCTTCGCTCATTTTTCTCCCAAAACGAACTTTATCTATTCCCAGAAACCATTGCAACTGCATCGTGAACCATTATTCACCTAGCCGATTGCATGCGACCAATCGGCAGCCTTTTTTCATAACAACACATGCGTTGTTGGCTCGCGCACGAGTCTGGCGCGCTAGCGGTCCGAGCGTTGAACATCACAGAAACGCGTCAGTCTTTTTTCCCCCTCGGCAACTGATCATTATTACAATGATAAGCTAGATCTAGTCGTGACGTAAATTTACGTAATGGTGAATTGTGCGCTGGTCTATGAAATCAAAAGTTGCCGTTATGCTAGGCTCTACACAGCAACACAACTTTTTGGTAAACAATCAAGATGACAAAGGCGTGTGCATTTGAACGAATCGGGTCTTTTTTTTGCTCAGCGCCTGTAATTGTCTACACAAAACCTTGTGTTTGCTATAACGAACACTCGGGATTCAACGAGATTTTAGGTCAGGCCCCGCGACCTCGTTGAATCCGAGTTCCACTGTACCAGGTGCTCCCCAAAAAAATTTCGATGAAAGAAACCATGTTGACTTATATGAGGATGAAGAAATATGACATGTTGAGTAGAATTAATTATGTCCTGTAAAATACATATGTAGTAATTGATTTGTTTGTCAAAGTTGTATTCAATAGGTAAATGACAACTGCACAAAAACTTTGCAGCTTAAAGTAACAAGCATTGTTACTTAATAATTAATAGGCGTTAACTTTAAACAAATATAGTTTCTTAATAACTGCCAATAATTTTGCTGAACATACCAATTTGGAAATGTTGGATAAAAGGAACCAGTTTTTGCTGTCCTTGTTTTGCTTTTATCTAAATATATTTTTGTTACTGTTAAAAAGCCATCTTTAGAGATACAAAATAACAGGCCAAAATTTTACTGATCCTTACAACAAGTTGACAACATTGTAGGACAATGAAATTTTTTAAGAAGGCAAGGTGTATGTTATTCCTCGTTTTTATTTCAGGGTATTAAGAGAAAGCAAATTCTTAAGTCATTTTCCTAGTACTATCTCGATGCCGATTCTGCTGATAGGTCACTCGTGGATTCTGATCTGGGCTCAGTGTCTGCCTTAACGGGGGACACTGGGGTGGAGTTGTGAATTACATCGGTGGTACCCTCAGAAACTGTTGTATCGATGGTAACCTCAGGAACTGTCGAATTGGTGGAGTCCTTGACCTCGCAAGCTGCTGAATCTCCAACGATCGGAGGCTCTCCGTCTTCCTGAGCTGCTGTGTCTGTCGTCTGTTCAGTGGGAGGTGGGCTCGACTTCTCCCTCAGCATTCTGGCCACATTCGCCCACGGTTTTTCAGATCCTTCTGAGCGAGGCTCTCCAAAGTTGTGGAACTGTAGGGTTCGCATCCAGTTGAACATGCTGAACTAGAGTTAAGGGAGTCACAATCATACATTGCATACAACTTCGGCACAAGCAATGGGAACTAAAGAATACAAGAAATCCTTTATCGCCAGAAATACTACACGAGTCTCTGCCTAAACGCACACGGCCACCACGAGTGGGAGGAGAAATAGAGAGACAGAGAGAAATAGAAAGAGGGAGAGAAGACTCCCAGCTCTAAATACATGTATACACATAAATAACCAACAAAAAGACACCTTTTGAAACATGGATCATACTGCAAAATCATTTCCCTTGACGTTGGGCAGTCAGGACTGTTTAACAGAGGAATCATGCTAAACCGCCAGCCCCGCTATTACGCCAACCTCATGTTCGTTCCAAGCCCCAAAGGTGGCGGAATAGCCAGGCTTGATTTTATTTATATTGATTGAACATCTCTAGAGGGAGAAAAACTCTTCTTTATCAAAAAGGATACACTCTGTCTTCCTTCTCTTGAGCGACAATGTCAGAAATAATGTGCTCCTCCTTGAACTTTTCCTGAGACTCCTGCAAGATCAAGAAGAATAAAATTAGAGAATCAAAAATTGAATAATGTTAAATTACCAGATATTTATTTGTATTTCACAAAATGTACTGTCCCTGAAAGAACATTCACAGCTAGAGAAACCAGTCTGGAACTCTATGCTTAGTGTACATGTAAGCATATATCTCATCCCTTCAACAAAACTGTAGACCATTTCAACCTTGCTTATAAGTATAAGGGCTATAGAGCTAAATAGGGTACAACAGCCCCACATGTAAGAAAAACTTGAGAAATTATAAATGCCTTCCACATGATAAAATGGGCCAAATGATCCTTGCATACTCGGAGAGTAGCCTAGCCATTTTATCCATACACTGGTGAACAACCAGAATACAAGAACGCAGTTTAAAATGTTCCCACATATAGTAGAATCAAGAAACCCCCCTCCCCCCTCTATTTATTGGAAGACAATGATAGAAACACCTGTGTAGAAGCAAACAGAGGAAAATTGGCATCATGTATCTTCATGCATTGTAATTATAATATAACATGTCAAGAAAAATTAGTATGCTAAAGGTACAGCTAAAGTTTCAGAAATATTTTTCATCCTTGCACAGGTTATTTAATACAAGACAAAAGGCAAGTTCATTCATGACAAGAACCATAGAAATTGAAGAAGCAGACCACACCCACCAACCACTCACGAAGGGGGCAAAAATCACATTCAACGTCTTTTAATAACACATTACACCCTAAGGGTCTGGACAGGAAGTCTACACCTAGATCCGAAGCAAGGGGAAGGAACCTACCTCCCGTGAATACACGCATTTTAAAAATACTAAACAAATTCCAAAAATCCTGAAAAAATAAAAATTAGAAAGAGAAATGGTAGTTTCAGAAAAATATAACTCTAGGTAGACACAAACTGATGGAAAGGTTCTAACTTTAGTTCAATGTGGGTGTCCGACCCGTCACTATCAGCCTCGCGGTCGGGCCCTAGATCTAAATTCTATATTTGATTAATCAGAATCGCCCCAAGCTCTTGCTACGTTTTCATTAATATCTGATTTGTCATTTGTTTGTTCTTGCTCAAATCCATCGATATTTCCATTTTCGAACTCAATAGTGTCGCTTTTCAACAAGTCGAGACACAAAGTGTCGGAAACGTGATCGCACTTCGATCTGCTCTCATACTAAAACTACTAACCTGAAAAATTTTGTTTCGGTATCAAACGGAAGAAGAAACATTTTGCAGTAACTATATGTAAAACCAAAATCTCTGCCCCTGGTCTCATAAGGCAAGACTTTGTTTTTAAAGATGCCTGGTCGGAGCGGGTGAGTTAGGGTGGAGTCCAGACTTTCATCAACAGATGTATGAGGAGTATCCTCAGAATTAAGTGGCAGGATAGAATAAGAAATGAAAGAGCTGTGGGAAAGGACAGGACAGAAGGAATAGAAGTAGAAATAGGACTAAGAAAGTGGGTGGTTGAGATCGATGGCACACACCTTCAGACAGCACAGCGGAAACATTACAAGACAGTCACTGCAGTGGAACCCACAGGGAGCACGAGGTAGGGGCAGGCCACAGGGAAAAATGGAGGAGATGTGTGGAAAGGGACATGAAAGAGATGAAGCTCACTTGGAACGAGCTGGGAAGGATGGCCCAGGACAAAGATAAATGGAAGGAGCTTGTATGTGGCCTATACCCAGCCAGGGGTGAAAGGCATTTATGATAGGGAGGAGCGCGTAAGGAAATTCTAGGGCGATCGCGGGCCAATTAGGGTGTAATGTGATAAGTAGGAACATCACTCAAGTTGTATCATATTTCACAGAATTACAAACCCTGAATGGAGTCCAGTCAATAGGATCGTGGATGCCGTCACAGCCAAACTTTTTGTTGTAGCCATCAAAATGTAACTGGAATTAAAAAACATTTCACTTGTGACAATGTGCAAACACAGACACCATTGTACATGCTGTTGTCACTGCGGTAGAACACGGATAGGTCGAACACAGAAGACTCAAAATCATGCATCCGTCGAACTGTGCCTGCAGTCCTGTTTTTTTTTTCTTTACTTAATAATAATAATAGTAATATATAACATTTATATAGCGCATTTCCAAAAAAAGTAACTCAATGCGCTTTACAATAGAATACAACCCATTTTCAATATATTTCTGACTACTTCCTTTCCTCTCATGCAATATACATTTATGCACCCCCCCCCCACACACACAGACTATTTTCCTTTAAAAGTAGGCACAGAACAACTATAATAAAAATAACGCTAAAAGCTTATAAAGGATAGGCCTGTAGGAACAGAAAAGGCTTAAAGATGTCTTTTGAAGCTATCAAGTGTTCTTGTTTGTCTTAGTTCCATGGATAATCTGTTCAACATAAACGGACCAAGATATGAGAAAGATCTCTCTCCATATGATTTGTATGATTTAATGGGTGTCACAAGTAGGGTGTTATCGTTCGATGATCTTAGGTTTCTCCCTGGCTTATATACTGATACGTTCTTGTACTTAAAAAGGAGCAGTTTCTTTTTTATCTTTGTAAGATATCTCTCAAACTATGTATCACTTGAACTACCGAGGCTGGTCCCGACAAATTCAAGCTATCCGTGCTATATTGTATATCATAGAGTATATATTTTTTTTCATGTTCCTGACCAAGCCCGAAAGGGGTGGAACTTTGAATATATTTTTATAATATCATACCATTTCCAAAATATCCTGGTCTTCATACCTTTTGTTTTTCTTTTCGTAGTATACAAACAAAGACACAGGGTTATTCTAGCCAACTGGTCAAGAGAGGGTTAAGACTTCCATAAAAAGTAAGATAAAGGATTACAGTCAGGTTCTGCAGGAGTGGAGGTTGTATTTTCAAGACATCAAATTTACCCATTTTACTCGATCCTCTCACTTAGCAATGGAAACATGACAACCACTAATGATAGAATTTGTAAAAGGCAGGGCTGAAAGGAGTCAGCATTAGGCAGTTTAGTTTTCATTTTTGTAAGAGATTTACAGCACTTGCAACACAATAAGGTCATATAAGTGCTGAGGATTAGAGGTGTCACAAGAGAGGAACAAACACAAAAAAGAAGGAGGTAAGATAAAGACGATAAACATTTGACTAGTTTGAGAAGAAAGAAGAAGCAAACCACACCAGAGCACCCGTCAACCACCGACTAGCAGCACGAGACAGTCACTATAAAAACATGACAGTCAGGAAGAGACCAACACAGCTCCTGGGATACTTGAACCAACTGAAAGATCTTGAAAATCGTACTCTCATTGGAAAAACAGAAGGCAAAAGAGGAAGAGGTATACAAAACTTACCAAAGAGCTTGAACAGATGGAAGAAGGGAAAAGACAAGGAATACAGTTGGGGTTTTTTTGTTGAGCATCTGAACAGAGAAATGAGAGGTGAAGCACGACTGCCAACATCTGTTTCACTTTCAGATACGGCACTTGAAGAAGAAGAAATGGTAATTGCATCTCAAGCTGTAATGTCCTCGCTGATTTCTCATGATATCGTGCCCCCTTTCCAAAGGTGTATACAGCTTCATGATAATTTCCCTTAGCTGCTGTATGATTGTATCTCAGCAAGCCCTCTCCCACCCCACAGCCCCTAAAACAAGATAAAATGTTCATGAGGGAGTGAGAATAACCGTGCAGAGTCTGAGGCTTCACAATACTGACGTCTACTGTTTGGCAGAAAATTCACTTTGCCTTTCAACTCGCAAGCCGTCTACTGTACAAGTATAAGATAATAGAGGCAAGAAGATATATAGTAAATGTTCAGAACAACCTCTCTACATAGCTAGTGTTCAATCACAATAGTCCCAGAACTCTGATACAGATCAATAGTCATACAAGCAGAGATGGAAGAAGGGAAAAGACAAGGATTACAGTTGGGTTTTTTTTTGGAGCATCTGAACAGAGAAATGAGAGGTGAAGCACGACTGCCAACATCTGTTTCACTTTCAGATACGGCACTTGAAGAAGAAGAAATGGTAATTGCATCTCAAGCTGTAATGTCCTCGCTGATTTCTCATGATATCGTGCCCCCTTGCCAAAGGTGTATACAGCTTCATGATAATTCCCTTAGCTGCTGTATGATTGTATCTCAGCTCAGCAAGCCCTCTCCCACCCCACAGCCCCTAAAACAAGATAAAATGTTCATGAGGGAGTGAGAATAACCGTGCAGAGTCTGAGGCTTCACAATACTGACGTCTACTGTTTGGCAGAAAATTCACTTTGGCTTTCAACTCGCAAGCCGTCTACTGTACAAGTATAAGATAATAGTAATAATAATAATAGATAGCATTTGTATAGCGCATATCCCCGCTCAGCAGCAGGCTCTATGCGCTTTACACTATATTATTACCCCAGCAGACCATAGAACACTCCGAAACATTCTCAGCTTCCCGGGAAGCATACAGTGCAAGCAGCCGATTAAGCGCTCAAACACTAACAAACTGATAAGATCTTTCGCTGTCTATAGCCGGGTACCCATTCCCACCTGGGTGAAGTGAGGAAAATTCGTGTAAAGTGCCTTTCCCAAGGACACAACGTCGGGCCCTTGACAGGATTCGAACCCACGACCTTACGGTTGCGAGTCCGAGAGCCTAACCACTAGGCCACCGACAAGAAGATATATAGTAAATGTTCAGAACAACCTCTCTACATAGCTAGTGTTCAATCACAATAGTCCCAGAACTCTGATACAGATCAATAGTCATACAAGCAGAGTTTATCAGTTTCAACCCCCCCCCCCCCACCCCAACCCCCTTCCTCCAAACTTTTCTAAAAGATATAGACCTAATATTCATACTTTTTATAGAATCAGCAGAATATCTATAGATCTAATCGTAATTGTTCTTTCAAACTTAATATAAATATGCAACGCCTTAAAAAGCATACAATTAGATTCAATTTCAAGTCTCTTCAAATAAAACCCAACAGAATTCTAAGAAAACTAGAGGTATTTCAACCTGATTGTTAATACAGCAGCCCTGTCAAAGCTGCTTTTATGAAGTTTAGTTTTTTAGTTTTGGCAAGAGTTTTACGCCACTTGCAACACAAAAAGGTAATTAAACATAAGTGCCAAAAACTAGAGGTCACAAACATAACAATGGAGGAGATGTAAGGGTGATTAATGTTTTTTTATTTAGTAGAGGTTTTACGGCGCTTGCAACTGCATAAGGTCATATGAGCGCCAAGGGGTGGATGTTAACAGAGAAGTCTTTACAGTACAGGGACTCTGGCTTACTCTGCTCACCTCTCTAGCTTCAACAGCACAAAGTCTGTTTCGACTATCAAGGCACCCCGGAAATAGCGGGTCACAAGATTGTGACAAACATACAAAAGAAGTAGAGGGAAAATGACGATAGTAAGGATTAGGAAAGAAAAAGCAGCAGTTCCCTGTTGCAGTTCAGGCACAGTTATGAGCATGACATTGTTGAATCAGCCCATTTACAATTCTACTGTGCATAAGCACGAGAAATGTCCCCCCTATGGGAATGGCCTAAGACACTTCAGTCAGGGGCATCGGGGGGGGGGGGGGGGGGGGGAATTTCATGTTTCGATGGGAAAGAAGGAACAAACCACACTAGAGCACCTGCCAATCACCCACACTTATGAAGGTAATTATATCATGACAAAAGTAACTAGTCACTTCAAAATTATACAAACCTCTTCTAAAACAAGACCAAGCCCAGGCGCTTTGGGGACATCCACCTGTAGAAAAAGAAACTTGATTTTAAAAACCGAAATCTGCGGGACTGCTGGATTTTCTTCAGTTTAGACAGGTTTTCCGTTTAGAGAGGCTAGTCAAACAAAAGACCCCCCCAAATAGACCCACCTCTTCGTGGGGGGGGGGGGATTAGTACTCTTCGAATAGGAAAAGAAAAAGAGGACGCTAACAGGTCAAGGGGTGACCCCGAAAAGAGACATATTACTTTACTATGTTTCTTACTCTTTCTATTTATTGTTTTTATTGTTTTACTTTATTACATTTATTAACTTTTCTTTTCTCCTCTCTTCGTCGACAACCTTTCTTTGACCTGGAGTTGGGACGGGTATTGGTGGGGTGGAAAGCAGAGGTTCATTGTCAGCACTGTACTGGATGTGACTTTACGTAGGGAATACCCAGCTACATACATGTATTAAGCATGCACTTATCGGAGAGTCCTATGACTGCGGAGAAGGTGCAGACACCACTTACGTCATGCTTGTTGACAACATTAACCCTCTGGGATCTGCCAGGCCTTCCCCTGCCCCCATCTCTCGGATGAGGGGACTTGATTGCTCTGGGAGGGGGGGAAAATCTAGCTTCCAATTGGTATTATTATTACTATTATTATTATTATATTTTAATTTTTGTACTTCAGCAACACACAGCAACTATGCTCTTAATAGCGTCTTTCTCTTCTTTATCTCCTCAAACAACTTCTCAATATAATACAACAGACACCAACATACCCATTCATTTTTCTTACGATCTCTCTGTGATGGAGTTGGGTTTTTGTTTGTGGCATTGCACCTACAGCCACTGCTTTATCTCCTACCCCGGGATGAAAGAAAAATCACAGAACCACCAGTTTTACATGCTATCAAACAAAAGAAAAAAAATTGGGGCTCTAAACCACTATTTTCTGATTAATCATGTTTTTTAAAAAAACAGACTCCCACTGTATACTGTATATCCTTAAAAAAATTTCCAGGGTATCAGATGTGAACCATCTCTTAGTTTTTGTAGGAGTTTTACGGCACTTGCAACAAAATAAGGTCATATAAGTGTTGAAGATTAGAGGTGTTACAAGAGAGTAACAAACACAAAAAAAGAAAGAGGAAAGATAAGTTCGATAGAAAAAAAGGAGCAAACCACATCAGAACACCCACCAACCATCCACGAACTTTCTCTAAAAACAGTTCAACTGTTGACAACATCTTGTCTCATATCAAATACTTCAAATAACTGACATAGTAATCTTTGTGCCTACAGCTATTGATTTTTTTTAAAAACCCACGATAATCTGTCCATTACATTACTGAAAATCAGACCATTAAAACTAATGCACGCAATACGCACTGGAAGGTTTCCCAATTATAACACGTTTCATTTTGCAGTTAACTCCACTGGTGTTGAAGTCGCTGGAGTATCTTTTTATCTGGTACCAGCCCAGCACCCCTTCTTCCTTACATTTGTAAAAGTTAAACAGCTGTGTGAGTTGAAGTGCTCCTTCTTTTCTGTGTTCGTTACTCTCTTGTCAATCCTCTAATGTTTGATTCCCATACAGCTTAATTGTGTTGCAAGTGACGTAAAACACTTACTAACACAAAAACAAATTGACTATATTGAGGTTAATTTTCAGAAAAAAATCTTTTTGTTTTCGTTTTTGTAAAGTGTTTTACGGTGCTCGCAACTGCATAAGGTCATATGAGCGTGTGGGACACACTTAATATTTTCAGTTGGTAGGAAATTTTGAATTTTGCCCGGGTGGCGACCCAATTCTACTCTTATCGATTTTAGACCACCAAGGGATCTTTAACGTGCGGATTCGAACCCGGGACCTTTGAATGAGAGGCCAACACCTTAACCTCTAGGCCACGAGAGCCCCCGAAAAAAATCTAAAGTCAACTAAAATGAAAGGTAACGTAGAAA
>NW_004797283.1:1294625-1296334 GCF_000002075.1 Aplysia californica | reverse complement strand
CCCCCCCCCAACAGGAAAACGATGAGTCATATATATATGACCATGACCATAAAATCTCCAATCTGCCCACCTGCACTGGCCCCCAGCACTTGTCTATCACATTTTCTCCACAGTAGCCACGCACTATGGCAATAGTGATACCTGAGGGAAAAAAATCAACATCAAGCTGAGCGGACTAGGAAAGAACTATTTTGTTTTAGTTGTAGTAAGCATTTTATGGCACTTGCAACGCAATTACAGGGATGGAAATTTTCCTTAAATTTACGTAAATCCTCAATTTTGTTTTGCTCCGTCATTTTCCTTAAGTGAGAATCAAACACATCACCCTCCCTTCCCTGATGCCTGTCTATCTACTTTCAATGGCGAGTCATTCTACTATGTGTACTAATCTACAATTGAATAAGCATGTTTTTCCAAATCAGTACAGCCTGCGAAAAATTCAGTTATTTTTGGACTGATCAGTTTTATCCCTGCAATTAGGTCACATAAGTGTCCCAGATTAGAGGTGTTACAAAAGAGTAACAAAGACAAAAAAAGAAGGAGAGATAAAGGATGATAGATATTTGATAACAAGGAGCAATTCACACCAGAGCACCCGCCAACCACCCACACTATGAAAGAACCAAAAAAGAATTTGCACACACACACACAAAAAAATCCATACAATGTTTACAAAAACCCAACAAGACTGTCTTAAAATTTATAGGGGTCTAGCACATACACATTGCAAAAAAAAAAAGAAAAAAAAGAAGCTATTCACACAATTCGCCTGCATGTTTCTCTTTTTGAAAATTCTACTGTTATGTGGTTTATTTATTTATTTATTTTTACAAAATGCCAACAACAAAATGTTTATGGAAGTCCAGTAACATTTACAACAGAGAATACAGCACACACACACTAGGGAAGCTTAAGGTCATTATAAATCATGCAGCTCTGTTAAACCCCCCCCCCCCCAAAAAAAAACAACTACTATAGTGGTTAGAAAATAACAATAACATTGTCAAAATACATCCTACAATGTACTTACAAATAGCTCACATACAGATGAGAACAAGAGATAAGTTTGCACACTGGACAAACAGTACATAAGTCGACAATGAGAATCTCACTGACCTTACAAGAAGAAATTCATCCCACTTATTTACAGCATTAATTAAGCCTAATGTTTATACTGTAAAGACCATTTGTGAGGCCTGCCGACAAAATGAGTTACTTCTCCCAATCCACAAATAAATACATCACCCAAAAATCGACACTGGGTTCAAATTTTTAGATTTTCAGTTGATGACATGTCTTTTGTTATTTCATACTTATAAAATGTTCAAACTCCACCTATCAATTTGACCTGTCTATTTCGATAGGGCTAAAATCAGAGAAGAAATTCATTTTGTCAGCACACTTCACATTTTGCTCTCTCTCCTCTCTCTCTCTGTCCTCTTTTTTCAACCCTCCTTCTCCTCCAGACCTACACACTCCTTCTCTCACCTATCATTTTGCGAATCTGATGTAGCATGAAGCTCTGCCCTTTGACATGAAGAGTTACAAACTCCACACCGTCCCGAACATAGGGATCTGAACACTGGAAACAAAGAGGGGAAAAGAAATAGCAACCAAACAATTGTGAGTGATTTACAAGTGCCATTTCAATATATATATATATGTGGTAACATTTAGTCAATTTCATTTGAAAGACCCATCGTTATAAT
>NW_004797283.1:1237125-1289625 GCF_000002075.1 Aplysia californica | reverse complement strand
TTGAGAGAAAACGTTTGTCCCACAGCAGAAACACCTTTGTCTGTTCTTGAGCCTCGCTGAAACCACATCTTGGAAGGTGTCTCTGCATGGTCTGGCTGGATTGCTCCAATTTTCACCAATGCTGGAAACAGCTCACTCTCTATGGTAGCGAAGCCACGATTTCTACAGCAGTCAAAGAAGAAAAGCTGGATTTGAATAATCAACTTTAGAATATTTTGTGGAATTTCACCAGACCAGACTCTCCTCATCATCATCATCTATCCCTCTTTTTCCACCTACTTTTGTGTTACAAACATTCAGCTAACATCCTTTTTTTCATCAAGATTTTACAGTCATGTTCAATTAAATCTCTAACACAATTACATGGTTATGATTATAATTAAACCTTCATATGCTCATACATGTTCTCGCCCTCTCTGAAATATTCAGTGATAATATTGGAACAAGACATAAAAAGAAAAAAAAAATCACAAGCAAACTTGCTCAGTCTTCACTATCTATTGTCTGGGAAACATCTCCCACCACATTTGGTACACATAAATATACACTTACATTTGCACACCATAGTAGCCAGCTCCATTGTATGAAACAAGAAGGGCAATCTTTCGTTTAGCATTCTCTGAAGGGCCAAGAGTGACCTGGGAAAAAATTGTAATGATGTTTTTATATCTTTAAATGGACATAGCGGACAATTATAATGTCCAATCAGCAGCAGAACAAAGGCAATGTTGCAGCACATTCAAAACTGTTTACACAAATCAGAAACATTAATTTGCATATTTAATACCATGTATGGTGTTGTCTGCCTTTTTAAGTTTCAGATTTTTTAAAAATGGAACAGAAATCCTGTTTGAATAATAACAATAAAGTTATGCTTCCTTTTATAAGTTCCCCAAAAGAAAACATCCTTTTCAAGTATTGTCGAATGACCACAATGTGTTTCCTCAAAGAGACAAATATCCGAGGTCATGAAAGGAAGATGCTTATTAGTATGCAGATCTTATCTCATAATTGATTTAACACATGTTTAGTTTTTGTAAGTTATTTACGGCACTTGCAACACAATAAGGTCATATAAGTGCCGAAGATTAGAGGTGTTACAAGAGAGCAACAAACACAAAAAAGAAGGAGGAGAGATAAGGATGATAGATGTTTGATAGGAATAGGAAAGAAGAAGCAAATCAGAGCACCCCCCAACCATCCACTTTAGCACATGGAATTGGAAATTCCCAAACAACAATGTAATGTGTAACAAAGGGCTTGATTTAGATACAAGCATAGCTCTTTAACATAGGTACATGGTGGATAAAGTCAACTCAACGTCATTTTTCTGGACTAGGCCAATCGTCTGTTACAAAGAGAGACCTTGTGCTTGTAGCACGACTATGGGAGACATGAAGGTAAATGATATCAACAACAATAATGAGACAGCAATTAACCCGTTCACCAGTGACATATTTCATGTCTTATTCCAAGTGACGGAGCGGTTTACATCTGTACACTCTGATATAAAGGAATATCAACACATATTCTTAGACACAGAGGCTGGGTGGTTACACACGGACACCCCAAAAGAGAAGTTTTTATGTGGATAGCTAATTAATAATAATAACAAATAGCACTTGTACAGCGTATATCCCCGCTAGACAGCAACCTCTATGTGCCTTACATTATATCGTTACCCCTGCAGGCCTTTAAACATTTAGAAACTCAGAAACATTCTTGACTCCCCGGGCTGAATACAATGCAAGCAGCTGATTAAGCACTCAAACACTAACAAACTGACAAGATCTTTCCCTGTCTGTAGCTGGGTACCTATGCCCACCTCTGTGAAGTGAGGACAATTTGTGTAAAGTGTCTTTCCCAAGGACAAAACATTGTGCCCCTGACAGGATTCGAACTCACAACTGCATTCAAACTATGAACAAGCCTTCATCTTCATTAAATCAAGATATGATTATGATAGTCACTCACAGGTTGTCCCTTCTTCTTTTTCTTTTTCTTTGGGACGACTGGCTCATGGTCTTCTGTTGCAGGTCTTTTCTGAAGAGACAGCAGAATAATATATGTAAGAGTCACTGTAAAGAGTATTATGAGGACAGTTTTAAACTTATGCAGTTATCTATATCATTTTACAAATTTTAATTCAGTCATTTAAAAAGCAAGCCACCTTATACCAGTTTACATGTAAAACTCAAATAGATTATGGCTTGCCATGTTGGGAACTATAAACGTAATTAATTTTAATTCCTCTCCATTTGCCATACCTCTTGTGAATCACTTCTTGATTCATATTTTCATTTTCAAAAAACCACACACACACACACACACACGCACGCACACACACACACATTTTGTAGGAGGAGATAAACATGAATAGAAATTTATCATCAACCATCTGTGCTACATTTTAGGTACCCATCTATTGGCAAAAGCTCATATATATATATATATATATATATATATATATATATATATATATATATATATATATATATATATATATATATATTACATGTATACAAAAACAAAATCATAATTCACACAACATAATATGGCCCAATGCAGCACCACACTGTCTGTTTTCAAAGACATCCCTCCTTACAAAAAGCAAGTTTTAGTATACATAGAACATAGGTAAAAATATGATAACATTTTCAAATCAGTACAGACCTAGATCTCTATTCATTTAAAATGTTTTTTCTTATTGACAAATTGCTCTCATATAGCTGTAAACTGCACATTAAATGATACTACTGAGATCTTGATTATAATGTTAAACGGCCACACAGAGAGAACTATTCAGGCAAGTTGGGTGGAAGCTAGCAGAGGAGTAGGATTACAAATGGTTCACAAACAAATCTGTATGTGAGACTTAGAGCTTCATCAATATGGCAAGAGATAAATTATATCTACCCCGATGACTTCCTCAGCTTGCGCGAGACTTTCAGCCATTTTAAAGAACTTGGACGATATCTTTGTTGATTCTTTGAATTTCAGAATCAAATTTCTCAGCATTTCTGAGGAAATATTCAGTTTGAAGCAAATAATCTGGATTAAACACATGTAAAGTTAGATCTAGATTTTATAAAGATCTGGATACTTCATAATTATGACGGAAAACAAAAAGAAAATAACACTTGCAAGCAATCTTAATCAAGGAGCAACAAACAATTTCATAATAAAGTTTGAGATCTTGTTTGAGATTCTCAAGTGAAAATAAAAAAGAAATGAATAATAATAATAATAATTACAGTATATATAGCATGCTGTACAGCATTCTCTTAGTGGTTTTTAACTATTATTACCCCAGCAGATCCTAGGGGGCTCTTGTGGTCTAGAGGTTAGGTGTTCGCCGCTCATTCAATAGATTCCCGGTTCGAAACCTGACAGTGAGGGAAAATTTTCTTCTCTAAAATGTTTTCCTTTCTGCTCCTTTCCTACTCTCTAACCATGTTCTGTCTGTCGTCTATTTTCATCTCCACTGTCTGCCCTCCCCCTCCCCCCCTCCCCCCCCCCTCTTCTGGGCTCCTGACTCTTTCTGCTGCCTTTCTATTGCTACTCCTTGGCTCCTTCTTACTGCTGTCTTTCAGCCACACCTCTATCTTAGTAGGGTAGGTAAGATTTAAAACCTAACCTTCTCGAATAAAAGCGAAAAAATCTCAGGAGGTCCAGTGTGCAAGTTGTGCACGTCAAAGATCCTTTGGTGAGCCTAAAATTGGTACTAAAGACTAGGCTTCGGCCGCCACCCAAGCAAAATTAAATAATAATTCCTACAAACTGAAAATGCTAATGTGTCCCACACGCTCATATGACCTTGTGCAGTTGCGAGCACCGTAAAACACTTACCAAAGCAACCCCCCCCCTCAAAACCCAGCAGATCCTTGAACACTCAGACATTCTAGACTTCTAGTTTTAGTAAGAGTTTTACGGCACTTGCAACACAATAAGGTCATATAAGTACCGAATATTAGATGTGTTACAAGTGTTACAAGAGAGTAACAAATACAAAACAGAAGGAGGAAAGATAAGGACGATAGATGTTTGATAGGAAAGAAGAAGCAAACCATACTAGAGCACCTGCCAGCCACCCACATCTTAGACTTCCTGAAAAGCATGAGTCTTTTTTGTAATAATATAAAAAACTATTCACAACAACAATACTAGCTTTGAAGCAGCAGCTAAGACAAAAACAGGAGACTTCCATAACGAGCGACCATTATGATATCTAGATTAAATACTCAATGCCCATCAAAATCATTATGGAAGGCCTATTTAAAGCCAGTATATTGCCACCTACTTTTAACAAAATTACGGTGATTTACGATTTTTAACTCCAGCTCATGTTTTAGAAATGAATTCCCCCAGAGTTAACCAAGCCTCTTGAGAGTAAAAGTTCAAACTTCAACTCATGGAAGACAAAACACAAGATCAAGGTAACAATAATTTTATTCTAAAATAAAACAATTGACAAGTCTGTAGACACAGAGATGCCAACCACAGAAAACCGAAATGAGTATTGGGAAATATGAAAATGTGTATTTTCAGGGGGAAAAGTGTATTCCCCACGGCCGACCAACCAACTAGTAAAATGTTCACGGTGTCCAGCAATATTTCCTGAAAAAAATTTACTAGTAGACCAGCTCGAAAAAGGGAGCACACATGCGTACAATATACATATATCCAGTCAACAATATGTTAGTGTTCAGTGTCGCACTGGGGTCTTGTTGGACTTTTAAGTACTTCAGTCTATTATATTTCCGTCTCATTGTTAAATAAAAAATTAATCCTGCTTTGAGCGTTCGGAAGGGCCTAGACCAAGAATTTCGACTATCAAGAACCAGTCTGGGTGTCATGATTCATGTTATGAACTGACAGACTAAAATTATTGCTCAAACTCATAGAAAAGCAATAACTTGAATGGCTCAAGTAGACTCACGCTGTGTGAGAGTTGTAACAACTGCTGGAGGGCAAGATGAAGTGACACTGAAAATCTGCCAGTCTTGAAACAGAAAGCTACAACATACAGTGTAGGTATAATTTACTATCACCCATCCAATGAAACGCGAACACTTTATTTAAATAATACAGACTTGCAAAGTATGAAGGGTCCCTATTCCGCACACAGCCTGCACCAATGCGCGCTTTGCAGAGAGCTCTAATCAAAATACTGAACTGAAATAGTTTCCTAGTTTTTGTCCTCTGGCGTTGCCTTCACCCCCCCCCCCCCCCCTCCACCCCAGTGTATCTTTTAAAAAAAAATCAATAATCCCCTCCCCTATTCCGTAGTCCTATATTTCGCCATGCTGTTACTCCCATCAAAGACGGTCTTTGCTCACACGATGCCGTATTTTTATGATGCGAATGCGCGCAGGGTCACTGACCGGTCACGATGGCGAGCCAGACAATCTAAACATTGGACGACGCTTGTATTTTCTTTTCTTTTTTCCCCACAAGTGACAGCACAGAGATGAGTTGGAGTATTGATTAAATTTTATTTGCACAGCGACACAGCGTTTATACTGCACAACCTGCAGGTCACAAATGTTGCGTTATCAGACTACCGCTGGCAAACTTCTGGGTGGTAACGAAAGTGAAAGTAGATCTTGATTTTACCGATCGAGCCTGCCGCCTGAAAGTGAAATGTACTCTCGGACGGGGAAAAGCTGAACGAACATAATATCACAATCGTGACTGGCAAAATTGAACTTACTGACCTTATCAGACTTGGTTTTCAAATATTCCGGTTCCGCGATACTGAAACCATTTGGACAAAAGATGGGACTTGAAATAATTAGGATAACTTGCCCAAGCTGAATCTCCTATTTTTCGCATTCCAGGATGCGTATTTTTTCATGAAAAGTCGTATTCGCGTATTTTAGGAAAAAAATCGTACTAAAATGCGTAAAATCGTACTAGTTGGCATTTCTGTAGACATTGTCTTTGCTTTTGTTCGAGGGTGTGATAATTGCAAGTGATTGATAAAGTGGAAGTGACAGTAGGCCAGTGACACTGGCATTCTCCGGTTTTGGCCTCAAGAGTACTTGGGGATATCAATACTGACTTAAATATACTCTGTATACTGTATAAGAGAGCGAGAGATATGCTGCTATTTTTCAGTACAAAATGAACAGTAATATTTCACTTGCTTGCCCCCCTCACCTAATAAAAATATGCCTGAATTTAACCATAGCATGATGTGATGTTCTGCAACTAGGTTTGATTCTATACAAGCGGATAGCTTGAGAAAGACAACTAAATGCCATTGGTCGATATTTAAAGTAACAGCCTTCTTGTTTTGACCTCGCAAGGGGGATGCCCGCTGCGACATCTGATCGTGATTTAAAAAATAGTGATGATTTTGTGTAGCGCGTGGTTTGTATTGGCAGTCTCCAAGCTTCTTTCTTTGAGTCTTTCCTAGCGGTTCCCCCTAGTATACACAGTTTTTGCACCTCACAGTATTCATTTACAAATATCTTGCAGTCTCGAATTAGATCTACTCCATTTGCTGCTCAGCGTTCTATTGAGTCCAATCTCTTGTAAGTGCTTAATTTTTTGTGCTTACAAAACTTTAAAAGAAACGATCCGCATCGAAATGGTCGATCATTTGACATGTGGCTAAACATAGAAGGACACACCTGCCTGATTGGCTGCTAATTTTAGTAATGTGATGTCATCACATCCTGGGATACCAAAAGACTAATTTTAGAAGGCCGTGGAGATACTGCTTGGAACCAAAGATTCTCTAAACACGAACTTTGATGGAACGACATAGTGGGTCATTGGCTTGACGTATTTTATTCGTATCGATGTGTTTCACACGATAAAATATCACACTTCGACATGATGGAAGATCGCTTAGACCGTTGATGCTCAGAACAGTAAGAACGCTGATGCTTGAAATTGAAACACAGTAAATGCAAAGACAATAAAGCGCACGAAAATTGCTGTAAAGACACCGGAAGATTACCTCCCCCCCCCGCCGGGCCTGTATAAACAATGCGCAGAAGAGATAAGCAGCAGCATCATCGGAGCACCGCATCATATCACATTACCAGTATTCCTGGAAAAACATCGCACCAAAGCGTCATGCCATTCAAGACTGTGTAGCCAAGTAGAGAATCTTTGGTGCCACGTGGTTGGCTATATTTAGATGCAGTCACGTGATCGGAGGGTTATCCCGGTCTGACGTCACACAAGAAGGCCACCTTACCTATAAAGTTTGCGTCGTTCTACATTTGATCACATGTGTTTGATATCTCTTGTTCGTCACACATCAAACATATTGACATGTGCGTAGAAAAGTAGGCTAATTGTTTAGAACCAGAAGTAGATCTAATCGTCGGTGGAGCCAAAACCCACACGCCATAGATCTAGTTATCGTTGGGGCCAAAACCAGGTTATCGCGTGAGACTGATAGCTGCCCAAGTCCAAAGCCGAGCGGAGATCTTTACTTTATTGAATGACGAAGAACTTGAACTTAGGCAAGGCCAACAAGGCTAAGGCTTACTAAAGTGCACTGGGCATTATGAAGCAGTTTGGGCGCTTTTTCGGTAGTTCCCACCCCGCAATTTTATTCACGGGTTCGGGCCACAAGAGTAGGGGGGTTTCAGGGGGGCTTGCTCCCCTGACCTTATAAAAATAGGAAGGGGGGTTTCAGGGGGGCATGCCCCCCTGAATTTTACCATAATTTAATGTTTTGC
The DNA here is from genome assembly GCF_000002075.1 of Aplysia californica. Taxonomy (NCBI): domain Eukaryota; kingdom Metazoa; phylum Mollusca; class Gastropoda; order Aplysiida; family Aplysiidae; genus Aplysia; species Aplysia californica. The sequence continues at coordinate 1,281,922 of NW_004797283.1, read as the reverse complement.
AGTTGTTAGGTTTGATATCTTAGCTCACCGCGAATCAAACGTATAGATCTAGATCTAGATGTAGATCTAGGTCAGGCTCAAATAAGGGGGGTGGAAACTACCGAAAAAGCACCGCAGTTTGTTATTTTTGCTTTTCTTGTTATACTGGACCATCATTGGACTGACTTTGCCCATCATGTCTCAACCTTAGGAATTCATGATTTTCCCCAGTTTTTAAAATTAATATCTCTCAATGGTGAATCTCGGACCGGTAGATTTATCTAGATTCTAGATCTATAATCTATATCTAGATTCTAGATCTATTCATTACAATTTTGTCAGGGGGGAGACCCCACTGAACCCCCGACCCCCACCCACTGGGCACCCACCCCACATTCTTGTGCAAGTATATCTAGATCTAGGGCGATTTTGTAGTTTCGTTCGTTAAAGTCAAGCAGGGGGGTTTCATGCCCCCCTGACCTAAAAAAAATATGGACGTGGAGGGGTTCAGGGGGGCATGCTCCCCTGAATTTTATCCTAATTTGATGTTTTGCAGTTAGGTTGCATCCCTGCTCTTTGTGTAGCCTAATTCAAATAGTATTTGGTCTTCAAGACTTCTGGATTTCTTCTCTGGATGTAAACAAATGGATCGTGGACTACAAGATCACCAGATCTATATATATATCTCTAGATTCTAGATCTAGATATAGATCTTACGAGTGGTCCGGTATTCTTCAATCTTCCCCTTGTTATAGATTATAGATCTACTGCAAACATACACAAAGGCAAACTAAATCTATGTTACTGCAAATTACGAATTACGTGTCCGATCTTTTTTTCGAATGCCCTTTCCAGTAGTAGAACAAGAGAGTGAGAGGCTAGCGCAGTCCTCGTTGAGTTTGTTGACAGTGACAGGACAGGTGCTCAAACTTTGCCATTTGCCAGTTCAAGTTTTTAGCCAGCATACAAGTAGTAATTTTTCGTTTTCATAGATTTCGCATTTACAGTTACTGCAGTTTACATTTCTACGTAATAATCTTTTAAAAGGCAAAAAGAATTCATAATAGATCTACACAGCTAGCCTATCTTTCTTGTCAGTTATGTTTATACTAGCCTAGCATTATAAGATCTGCCTTGTTTTTGCTAACAGCAGTCCTGACTTCGACCAATATTATTTTTCTGAAAATTGGTGGGTTATTGGTAGGCCTACGTGAGGACCAGGGGCGGATCGTGGTTTGTGAAACTGACCGGCTATCATTCACATCGACCCCCCCCCCCCGACCACACACATTTACGCAGAGAGGGGGCGGGGGGCGGTGGAGTCCAGACTGACAGGTAAGTGTCGTTCGCTAGTTACCAGCCCGCGACTCCCACCTCCGTTAAAATTCCTGATTTACACTGACTGACCAAATCTCGAAATTACCGGCCTGTTTTTTTTTAAAGGCCAGGTAAGGTTGTAGTAGGCGGCGATCAGAATCAAACAGAACCATGGGTGGTCCAAAATTCGATTAGCGATAAAGATTGGAGCCATTATAACAGTACTTGTACGTGTTAACTGACAGTAAACAAAGACAGGTTTAATGATAAATATTACTAATAAAACTATAATATGTACTATTCAAGACAGTCCTTTATAATCAACAGAAGAGCCAAATTGGCAAGAAAAGTGATCTTTATGAGGGCTCTTTCCACTCTGTTGGCAATTGCTCAGTTCACCGACCTAGGTGACGTCACCACTGAGCACGTGGTACAAAGTCTCGCGGCTCGCGCATCCTGACAGCAGTTAGTAACAACAACGTTGTGAGCCAGCGAGATAAACAGAGATTTACAGGAACTAGTTTTTGTGGTGCGACAACATATCAGAAGATCTTTTATTGTCTCTTTGAGCGTATTTTTATAGGCAAAGTGCTATTTGAATGTTGATAAATATTAATTTGGATTACTTGAAACTGAATAAGAATTATTACCAACAACCAATCTCTTGTCCAATGTACAGCCTTCTAAAAGTGACCGGCTCCGCTTGTCTGCTTGCCCTTGCCCAGTTAACGAACCGCCCCTGGGAAGACTCTCCCATTCGTAGATTTATTATTTCTTTCCGCTGTTAATATTATTGACAATACACACATTGTCATGTATTGCTATAGTTGTATTATTATGTTCTTTGTGAAGTTCGGGCATCTAGATCTATGCACTGAGTCAGAGTGAACCCCCCCCCCCCAAAAAAAAAAAAAAAAACGAACAACAAAAACCCCCACAAAAACAACAACAACAACAAAAAAACGACAGCACATGTATGGTCTCGTTTTTTTTCCTAGACTCTAAATACTAGGTCCAAGACTTAAAAATTCTTTAAAACATTAATAATAAGCCCTTCTTTCTCACTGGTGGTGAGAGAGACAATAACGTTATTTCTCTATCAGTATCAGTCAGTCTATAATTTTTGTTCTGGTTTCATGTTAGCAAAAGCACAAATGGTTGAAGGGTTTCAAGATTTTCTTGCAACGTTTCATTATTTTTTAAAATTTGTTTAATTTTTAAGCAAAGGGTAAGAGGACTGGAAATTTTTACGGTCTTCTCTTGCCTTACCCACTTACACTACACACTATGTATAAATTGTTTATCGATATTTTCCTACTGTACAAACTTCATACTAGTATTGCTACTCGAGACCTATACAGTACAAAGTACACCTTGTTTATCAAGCCATTTCTGACTTTTTCTCAGCCTTGACCAAGGAAGGTTCCATTCTCAACATTACTTTTGACGATTGGCGAGATCATATGCCATGGCGGACGTGAAAACTTTAGAGCACTCTACCCTTAAAGTAATGATGGTTTCTATTAGTTTTGTTGTTTTCCTTTCTTCTCGTACCTTGTTGATAAGAATATAAGACAACTGGGTTGTTGCCTATCAGAGCTGTTGTTCGTTGTAAGAATGAATGAAGATAAGATACGTGGAAAGAATGTGTCGCCAACAATTTCACGCACATTTTTTCTGTACTGAGTCTGGGTGGGTGTTTTTGACATGATATTCTCTCATGAAACTACCATTTTTTAGGATTAGGTTCAGTAATAAAACATCAGGTTTTCCGGAAGGACTTCCGTAACGAGCGACCACCCCATCAAAACACAGACACAATATTATAAAGAAGAGGTCTAACCCTAACCCTAACCCTAACCCTACCCCTACTCCTAGATCTAGATATACCCCTACCCCTAGCCCTCAATTCTGATCTGTCTCATTGTGGTCGCTTGTTACGGAAGTCCTCCCGGTTTTCCTAAAGCAGAATCCTTTGACTTAAGTTGTATTATAAAGCTTGAAGCCTTATGTCTCTGCCATCTTGATCTCTGAATTAAACCTACACTGATGAGGCAGTCAGACCAAGCAGTCTTTATTATACTTAACTGTTAGTACTCATCTCTAAGACATTACAGTTCTACTACTTTAACTTATTGAAGTTACTAGCCCGTGTTTCTGTCACAGCTCTAGCCAGTTTTATTTCGTTCTCTGAAATGTTAAGCCATTTCCTGGTGTGTCATAGTTCAGTCATGATAACAACTTCTGTCGTCTACCTAGATTCTTCTAGATCATCTTAGATCTCAATTGAAGGTGAATATAGATATTATATCATGATGAATATTGTAGCAGAGTAGAGTAGAGCCACGAGGGCAGAGCTTCATTTTGTTTTGATGTATTATAGATCTAGGCCACCTTTATTCTCAACCCAGGTGAGAAAACCGATGTCTCGCTATTGTCACCACACCCCCCCCCCCTCCTTGCTGAGAATAGCTCCCACATCGGTGTGGGCATGAGGCGAGGACTCCCCTCTGACCTTTTGCAGGCCGATAAAATCACCTAGGCCCTTGGTGATTTACCGCATGTGGTTGGGAACGATATAATAGAATGTAAAAACATTTTTCGCCTTTCCATTAATAAAAAGGCCAGGCCTGTTTATCAGCACCTCTCGCTCCCTACCAACAATCTGAGCGGGATGTGGGACCTGCCGCTGGCCAGACCATTCGTTGTTAACACACTTAACGATGGTAAGCCTCTCATTTTCTGCTTGCACACAATAAATTATGATTCCAGGAACAAGCACGAACCCTGGTTGTCACTATTCGGACACGAACCGTGACGAACATGATGCTGTGGTGCATTAGCCCTGACACCCCCCCCCCCCGGTCATGCCCGCTGACCCCTCAGCTTCGGTTATATGAAGTTATATCATTCAATTATAGATCTAGATCTCAGCCTGATTGTTTTGGAAGTTTAAGCACAGTTATGAATAGGTAAGAAACTGTGGTTATGTAGAACTGTATCTTGGGGGGATGGGACAAGACTAGGCAGAAGTGTAGGGCTGGTGTTTCGAATTTGCCTGAGCTTCTTATTCTACAACCTAACTCCCTGCTGTTCAAATTCAAGTGTGAAAAGGTGTGTGTGGGTGGGGGGGGGGGGTTATAGATGATTGCTTTAGGCATAGTATAGATATAGGCACTGTTTTCCATACCCCTAGGTTGAGGGTTGGCTTACAAGTGCTCCCCCTGCCAAATTGTAGGCCTAATCTTTCTTGAAGTACCCTCCCTTAGCCTCACACTGATACTGGTACCTCTATCCAGGCTTTTTCAACTTTACTCTTAATCCTATAAAATATAAACTTCTATTATAGGGTCTAAGTCACCACTTTTTGATGAGTTTATTTTATTTGCACCATACAAGTGAAGATGAAATGAATTACTCAACTGTTTTAAGTAATGGCACTGGCCAACATGATCATGCTTGGCCTTACTGGCTGACTTTCTACACATTTATGATTCTGTCAGTTCCATGGCCAAAAGAATTTGTCTGTGGGATTGCACATAAAAATTAATCACACATAAAAAGTTCAACGGACAAAGCAATATTGTCATCTTCCATAATGAATATATAATTTTTTAAAAGCTACTGATGTCAGAACAAGAAATTTACACTTGAACAATGGCAACTGTATATTTTATATATAAATCATCATGTTTTTCTTTCATGAAATCTTCCATTAGGTTCCTTATGAGTTGTTGAACAAACAGTTTCGGGCATCACAGAAGGTTATTGATCGTGAAGTGTCAAAGGTGAATGTTACAGCTGGTGAGTTTGAGAAAAAGATGAAAGAACCTACACTAACCGTCGGTGATGTGACCTCAGCACTGACTACTATGGTGGATAATTTGTCTATGCTTAAGCGAAAGGTAGGCCTCTATTATTAGCTATCACTTAGATCTTTTCTAAAAACTATTATCACACTTCTGAAAATTATTGTTCATATGACCCAATGGTAATTTATGATCCATTTAAAGTAAACTTTACAATGGCACTTATTTCTTTGATAAATGTTACCTTCAATTTCTCCTTTGCATAATTAGGATTGTTCTTAGTTTCTACTAGGATATTATACTTATAGTGTAGTTTTTTTTTACTCGTTTGTATTTTTTAAAAATGGTTGGTAGCAAACACAGAGACGTTATAATGTGTCTGTACATCATAGCATGCAATCTATTTTGATATGTTTATAGAATGGAAAAAAACTTTTGAACTCATGATACATCTTTCTCTTCATTCTTGTACTTCTAATTAAGAACATAATATCTGTAATATTCTATACTCTAGTGATATTGTGATGTTTTTGTTCTGGAATTTAAAGAGGCCTTCTTGATCACAGGCAGAGGAAAGCATTCAGGAGGAAATTGGTGCTACTCACGTCATTAAACGCAGACTTGCTCACCTTCAAGAAAGAAAATCATATGGAGAGCAGGACAGTTCTCCCCCTCTGACATGGCAGAAGAACAGGCTAGACCGCATGCTGGTGGAATACTTTCTCAGAGCAGGCTATTATAATTCTGCTTTGAGACTTGCCAAGCATTCAAACATTGAGGTAATGGTTAGCATTTGTGACCCTTGTCTTTAAATCATATTAAGTGATGTCTGTCATTAAATTGTTTAAAGTTGTTAAGAAAACTTTCTTTAGCACACAAGATCGAACATGTTTCTTAATCTAGTGTGTCCCTTTTTCATGTGTTTGTGTTATCTTTTCAGAGTTATACATTTCTTCCAATGAACAAATAATGTGTCACATGCGACCTTGCACTACTTTGACTATTTCTCAGGATTTGACCAACATTGATCTTTTCATGATGTCAAAAGAAATTGAAGATTCTTTATCAAAGTTTGAAACCAAGCCTTGTCTTAATTGGTGTGCGGACAACAGATCAAAGCTTCGCAAAATGAAGGTGAGTGTGTTGGCATGCTTTTGGAAATGCTCGGGCTTTGTATGCTTTGCCTATGGTTAGAACAAGTTTTAATACTCTGTTACTGAATTGTCTGACATTTTCATAATGAGTAAAGATTTATGACTGTTTTATTCATTATTAAATAGTTAATTGAGTTACTGAGTGAAAGTCAGTGTTAAAATCCAGATGTGGAATACATTTATTTTGATAGTTAGGTGAGGGTGTACAAGTAATGTAAATATGTCAAACAAACAAAAAAAATAAACATTGAGACTGACCCCAATTATCGTACGATGTTTAAGTTAGGGGGCAAAGTTTCACTTTCCACCCTGATGTGTTTTAAAAAATTCTCTTGGTTGTCTCAGAGCTGCACTTTGAGTATTCATTGCCACGCCTCTATAGTTCACTTGAATAGATTCTTCTTGATGTCTTTAGATTCTTATTGTCTGTCCTTTCTCTTTAGTTCATTGCTGTTCTGTGTCTCATCATTGCTAGAGAAAGTTATACAGATTTTTCTTTCTTGAAGGGATTTGCTGTATTCTTGCTGCAACATTATTGAGAAGAATGTACATCATAGTTTAAAAAAAATAACTTTTGTTTCATGAACAGAGTTCTCTGGAATTCAATGTGAGGAAACAAGAATTTGTGGAGCTGATCAGAGAAAACAAACGTGTGGACGCTATCAAGTAAACTTACTTTTTGGTTTTTATCTGTTTATCTGACATAGTCCTGTCTGTGCTGTAGTTATAACCCTTTCATTGCCAGGGGGTATATGTTCCTACTGTCAGCACTGATTTTCAGCTGAGCTCATTACCCAGGACAGCAGCCTAATGTCTCAGTGTTAATCAAAGAGCGGTCAAAATCTAGCGCTCTTGTGATATATTTCGGACACCGGGTCTTCGATTGTCATTTTTTACTCACTTTTCTTATTCCCTATTTCCTCCCATCTTACTCATAATTTCGAATAACCTGTAAATCTAATTCAAAAGTGAATTAATTTGCCTTTTTAAAGTCATTTTGATGTTTACGTTTTACGAGAGCACGTAGCCGCCTGAATGCCTAGATCTGTGTTTATCGATCGGTTGCAAGCCTAGCAGTAAAGTAATACTAGCAAATTTGGTACCGATATGCAGGTCTTTTATTCCTGAATATGAATCTATGAAGCGCTTGTGGCTAAAAGTCTGTACAGAAGAATTAGAGCCAGGTTATTAGCGTGATGTACATGTAATGTCATATAGGCAACCAGGAGTGCAACTTCCATGACGTACGTGGTATGGCACAGCGCTAAAAATTATGCTTTTTCATGACACGCCAGGTACGTCATGAGGTAAAGAAGGAGTTAGCGCATTTGGGGGGGGGGGGGGGGGAGGAGGAAATGATCACATAACAATTCTTCTATCCTTATTGTTTAATAAATTTGCCAGTCAGTGTTTCATAGCCATTATTTTAAAAAGTAATCTATCGACTTATTGGAATATATTATGTTTATTCAACTTCTATTTGGATTTAACCTCAAAGCATTTGCTTCGCTCAAGTTAGTGGTTCAAAGGGCTTTCTTGCTAGTCCCTCTTCTTTGCAATTCTTCAATGATTTCCCAATGCTGTCTTGTTTAATTTCCAGTTCTGTATGAATATTATTGTGTTTAGGTATTTCTTGTTAAACAATACACATTTTTATAGTCTGACACTATGATTTTATTTCAGACATGCTCGGAAGCATTTCTCTTCTGCAGAGCCCCAACAAGTGGCAGACGTACAGAAGCTCATGGGAATGCTCGCTTTTGATTGTAACAGACAAGACAACCCATACTCAGTGAGTCTTCATTTATTTATTTACTTGTTGTTTGTATTGAAATTTAGCACATGTCTAGACTCACAATATATCGTTTTGTAAGGAGGGTTGTGAATGCTATGCTAAGAGTGTTTTGCTTCCTGCCATCAGCATGTTACAGTTTATACCCTCTGAAAAAAAAAGAAGGTTAATACCCTCTGAACCTCCAGTCTGTGGGAGAGCCCCTGGAAAAAACAGACGGGTAACAAACTCGGCAATATTTAATCCAAATTGGGACCGCGAAATCCTTCGGACCTCTCCGGAAGAGACGAAGTCATTTTTACTCAATTAAGCATCGGACACACGGCCCTAACACACAAATACCTCCTTCAGGGAGATAAGAAGCCGTTCTGTGTCGGATGCGACACAGACAATTAGACACATTTTAACAGAATGTCTAGACTTCGGAGAGACCCGAAGGCAATACTTTAAATGCAAAAAATTGCAAGACATTTTTTCCGTCGTTGATCCCATGTGAATTTTGGATTTTATGAAGGCCTTTATGGAAAGTTATGAATTTTTAAATGTCATTTAGAAAGTTCTTTTAAATTTAAATCTAAAATCTATTTACACTCAATTTTTAGCGTTTTTAAAGTTTTAAACAGAAATATTGACCAGTACCAGACCAAGAAATAAACTGTTGAGATAAAAAAACGACTTGTTTTGCGCGCTCATATGACCTTATGCAGAGTTGCGAGCGCCGTAAAACCCCATACTAAACTAAATACCCTCTGACTTTATTATAATCCTGTCCTTTTTGGTCATGGTTCAAGGATAGTGGGATTGTTGTGCTTTCTTTCAATTCCAGGATCTTCTGAGCAAGGATAACTGGCAGAGTCTGGTTTTACAATTCCGTTATGACAACTTCAAACTCCACCAGCTCAACAGTACCTCTGTGTTCACAGCAACTCTGCAGGCTGGTTTGTCTGCTCTGAAGACTCCGTATCCTTTTCCTTGACTTTGTGTGAAAGTGATAGGTCGAACATAGATTACTGGAAATCATGCATCCGTCGAACTGTGCCTGTGGTCCCGTTGATTTTTCTTTATCTTTGTAAGAAAATTACGCGAAGCTCGAACACAAACCCAGAATAGTCAAACTAATTACGCCGCTGTAGAGATCTAAAGTCAATGTTCTTTGAGGTGCACTTGAGACAAAATAATAATGATAGTAATAATGAAAACGGAAAAAGGCATGGTTGGTAAAATATCCCCCCCCCCCCCCTCCAGAAGCAGCTAGCTATGCTTTTTTTGACGCACTGCTCGACATGCGTGTGCCGAGGTCCTTGGCCAAGCGAGGCTTGTGTGGAGCGGGCGATAGGAGGGGTTGGTTGTGCATCGCACAATTGGCCGCCCCACCCCTCTTGGTAAAGGACTGCGCGTTTGGTGGGAGAGACAGGGTAGGGCCGCCTTGTTTCGTCATAGCGTTGTTTATTACTGTGGGTATATGCCTATCTTGTCAAATTGTTTATATTTTGAAAATTTTGTGAAGGCACCGTTTGATTGGTGAAGACTAAAGACCGGTTACAATGACCTGCGCAGTTAAACTTTATTGGTACCGATACTTTTCTATACAACAATGGGTGGCCGTCTTAAACAGTTTTGACTGTATTCTGGAGTGGCCGATGAGATATTCTGGTGTGATTTTTCTGTTTATTCTTTTTCGTGTTACTGTTGTGTAAATCTGTTTTTTGGGGGTTTTTTTTTTGGGGGGGGGGGGGCATTATGTGGTTATTGTAATGCTGCTAAGTCGTTGTAAACTGCAGTCCAGCTCGGTTCAAACATTCCTTCACTTTGCACCAGTCATTGTTACAAGGATGAGATGTCCATGAGGAACCCGGACTGTCCTGTGTGCAGCACCCATATGAATGAGCTGGCACAACCCCTTCCCTTCTCTCACTGTGCTAACTCAAAACTTGTCTGCAGTATTACTGGATTTGCTCTGAATGAGCACAATCCTCCCATGATGCTGCCAAATGGAAGAATTTATGGAATGAAGGTGAGCATTTTTTACTGTGTAGAAACAAGTGTTTATTACTCTCTCCAAATACTGCTAGGTACATAAGGCAAAGAGCAGTTGGTGCCAATCTTGCTTGTCCCTGGCCACTTCCTCCAATCTGGGCATATCTAGACCCTAGGTGATTACCTTATTCCTGATTGTGCTTCCGATAGAAACAAGTCCGAGAGGAAAATAAAAATAATTTCCCTCTTGAAGTATAATTCTGCTTGATCTTTGAAAGCAGGGAACAATACAAAACTCATCGCCTTCACCATACCCCATAATTGCTCTCATAATTCGTAGGACACTGTTTTCACCAACCCCCCAAAAGTGGCTGATTTAGTCCCAACTGCCTTTTCTATGTTATTATTTCTGGGCTCATGAAAAATAAATATTCAGCTTTAGCCAAAAATTGTTTAAGAGGGATTTATTTTGCTTGGTTTGATTGTACACTTTTCTTCGGGGAGGGGGCTCTCTGTCTTTCCTGTGTGTTGTTTTAAGTGAGTAGGCTGAAATGTTTTGAATATGTCTTTGGGGGAGGAGAAGATGACCTGAACGTGAACGAGTTGTTAATTAATATTATAGGAGTAAAACTTTTTTAATGTGAAAAAGTTTCAACAGAGATGAAGAAACCTGAGAGTTGCATTGTGGACTGGAGTATTTTTGCAGGCATTCACTCGAAAAGGAAAATACTGAATGTGTGCTGGTAAAGTGAACACAAAATAGCCTATCCCACAGTAAGTGCTAGCTTTTTGACAAACAGAGAAATGAAAATTGCCTACCCTTAAACATAGCCAAGGACTTACTTCCAAGTGAAAAGATAGACATTGCACCCTGAGAGCACTTATATGACCTATTTGTGTTGCAAGTGTCATAAAACTCTCACTAAAACTTACTAAACATTGCTTATGGAAGTAGATTCCCCTCAACAGATTCAAGTGTTTTGGGTTTAAAAAAAATTGCCAATGAAGGAGTGCAATCAGATTTGTAACGATTTTGCTGACCGCACAGATTTATTTTTATTTCTCTGTTCAAGGCTCTGGAGAACATGGCGGGAGACAACGATGGCCGTGTTGTTTGTCCTCGCACTCAAGAGATATTCCATGTGGATGACCTTGAGAAGGTGTTTGTCATGTGAGCCACCGACCACGGCTTGGATGATCTGGGAAGAGCATGAGACGAGTGACCAAGGTTTGCACAGGGAACTGCAGGAGAGCATTATTCATGAACCAACCAAAACTTTGTGCCATCTCTATGTTGTGTGTCGATCAGATCTGTGACAGAAACTGCATTGTTGTGTGGAAATGTGTTGGACTGAATGGATTCAACTTAGATTATTTCTTTACCTGCACCCTAATAAAAGGATCTTTCTCGCTATTTTATACATACTCCGTGGGTGGTTGGCGGGTGTTCTGGTGTGGTTTGCTCCTTCTTTCCTATCAAACATCTATCATCTTTATCTGTCCTCCTCCTTTTTTGTGTTTGCTATTCTCTTGTAACACCTCTAATCTTTGGTACTTACTGTTATGTTGCAAGTGCTGTAAAACACTTACTAAAACATACATACCCCGAAAGGGGCTTAGGGTTTCTAAGTTAGAGTGAAAAAATCTGATAGGTGTATAATGTTTTAAAAACCTAGTCAGAAAATATTTCAGTGACTGCCCTCAGGTATACTTGTTGCAGTGGTGAGGGGTGGAGGTGTTAAGGTGCAAAAAGTTTTTCAAAAAGTAATTTGACTTTTTCCAACTGCCATTATATGATCATGTCAGATTTTTGTATGGTGGCTTTAATGGCTATTGTGATAAAAGCTAGTAATAATAATAATAGTAATAATAGTAATGATGATATAATAATAATAAAAACATGGATAATTAGAGAAACAAGCGAGGCTTACCTTGGTAAGGTGATGATTGTTTCCAGTTTTGTGGAAACAGTCGTCAGGAATGGAGGTGTGACTTGAGAACCGCGGTACCGGTAGCTGGTCAGACTTGAGAGGGAGCTTATGAATGTTTGTTTTTCTTTTCTTTTCAATTTCACGATAGGAATATAATTTAGATGAGAACAAGGGAGGGGAGGGAAGGTGCTTCACAATGCATAACTCTGGTTTAGGAGAAAAGGCCAGCAGCTCAATTGGGGCTTGATACGAGTCTCTGCTTGAATGTTTCAACAAATCTTAGATGAAGAAAGTACAGCTTTTTTCTGCTAACCGCATATGGTTAATGTCTAAAGCACGCAATGTTTGGATACGTTGGCTTGTGAGAAGTGCTAGAAGCATACTGACTTTTCAGGTAATGGCCACCAAATTTTCAGCATCTCTAACACATTATCAACATTCCAAGTACAAATTTTAGACTTTGTGGGAATAGAGAGTCTGATTTCATAGAACCCTTTCATAAGTCTTCTCGCAGAGGGCGGGCTCCCGAAAGTAACACTCTGTGAGGTGTTTAGTACACAGGAGAGGGCAGATCTCGCGATGCACAGTGCTGAGTAAGAGGCTCCTTGTTGGTACAGTCAGGCCATTTGTTGATGTAGATGGCATAAGTCTTTCGTGTCTGTGGTTGCCATGAAGACATGATGGCTTCTGTTGCTCTCTGTGAAAAGCTTTAATCTTCATTTGCCTGACACTTTGCAAATGAGAATTTTCAGTGACTTGTAAAGTCGGTGTTTTTGGTTGGGTGATGATGGCAGGCACAACAGGTTGCTTCTGGCTGAGATCGGCTCTGGTCTGTCTATCAACATCCCCATCAGTACTGGGTAGAACCCCTGATTGGGCCAGTTTGGAGTCACTACCATCCCTGTGGCATGATCGCTTTGAATCTTTTGCAGCACTCTGGCAACAAGGGAAAAAGGGGGGAAAGCAATGAAATCAAAGGCTAGCAAATTTAAAGTAAATGCATCAATGGCAAAGGCCTTTGGGTCAGATTTGTATGAGGCATAGCATTCGACCTGCCTGTTTATTCTAGAGGCAAAGAGGTCAATGGTTGGTGTAGAGTTCAGATATACCCAAGGAGACCTTCCCAGCATCAGTGATTGTTCGCTCTTGGCTTTCCCACTTATCTGTGTCCGAGGAGTGGTCACTGGGCAGGGAGAGGCTTGTGGGAGGGTGAGAGGTGGGTGAACTTTGGGAGGAAGATGGCGATCTGTTGCATTTCTTTCACTTTAAAGCATTTAATTCCTTCCTCATTTCTTCCATAATTTTTATATTGGCCTTTAAGGCTTCAAAGGGCGGTGTTATCTATTATAATATATATCATCCTTGCGCGGAGCACTTTCAGCAGCAAACTCATCTTCCATATATATATCAGAAAGAAACTTAGGAGAAATTTCACCGCCAGATGTCATTGTCAACTCAAAGTAATTCTATCGTATCGGGTACTGAAAGTTTTGACTGCAGATCCAGTGTTGCAGATGGCTTTATGCCGATAACAGAATGGTAGAGTATTTTGGAATTTTGGTGATATTAATAAAAGAATAAAAAGCTTGTAAAGAATTTCGATCTCAGTGATCTTGGAAACTGATAAAACTTCAATGACCGAGAATATCCGTGAGAGAATATATAAGTATACAATAGTGAATGAAAGTAGCACTAGCGGAGCTAGAAAAACATGTCTGACTTTCGCGGGGGTAACCAGCGAACTGACCAGCGGCCGGTACAGCGGTTCTCAAGTTTCACCGTAGAGCCTAACGGCTGGTGAGAAAAATTCCTATAGTACCCTCTCCTGTACAGTACAGGTTTAAGCGCTTTACAGTACCTTCATTTTAACACATGCATGAATTTGCATACCAAGGCTTATTAGATTTGTACTATCACAAAACTGATGAATTTGTTGGTAAGAGGCCTATCCATCTAAAAGATGTCTAAATTGCAATATATCTTATTCTGAAGTCATCTTGAGAAAACTTTTTGAAAGCAACTTCAACCTAACATTGTGGCATCATGGTGGAATCAGGCGCTCGTCAAAATAAAGAAATAGATGGAACGGACATTTTTTCCATCGGTTGGGCAATTTTTATCGCTTTTTTTGTTGTTGTTTTGCTTAACACCTTTTATATCCATTGAGAAATACATTTTTGTGTAGATTTTTACAAAAATATGTTGATCAAAGGCAAAAAAATGTAAATTTGCAGTTTTCAAGAACACTCAAGCTTTGAAAGTCCCCCAAATTTGGTGGCCCTTTTCTCACTTATTTTTAACTCTAAAGCCTGGTGACCACAACCTTCTTGAATGGCAAATATCGGGACTTCTCTCTTCAAGATAGATCAGTATTTTTTTTCATCAAAAGCAAGATGTGTGGACAAGCTGCAGGATTATACCAATAACTCTAAATGCTAAAAAATTGACGTGTGCCTGATTCCGCCGTGCTGTGTTAAGATTCACTGATAAAAAGTAAGCTGTAGTCATTTTTGAATAGGATGGCTTCAAATTTCTCTGTTAACATGAACAAACAATCTCTTTACTTGCCATCAAAACAACTTTTTTTTTAAAGCTCACATCTCCCTCCCCCAAACACTTGTGTCCTCGCTTGTGCTGTATTTTCTTTTTTTCTGAATAATTTTAGTCTTAATTGTCTGAATAGTTAAGTGTTTTCTGGTGACTGATTGCACAAAAGTAGTTTGTTGAAAAGTCACGGTGTTGTGGAGCTGTTTCGTTGTAACATTGTAATGTTTGTAGCTAACATCTGGCAAAAAGAAGTAGTTCATTGTTGGTTCTTTCCGTAAACAAGCAAGGCCGAACTTGTTTCTTTCAGTTTCAATATAGGCATGTGTACAATTATCTTTCCTCTTTTATGTCCTCGGTGCTAAGCACTTTGACAGACTTAAGTACTTGTTTGAGCTCAGTGCTTAACGTGGAAGCTTTGTTCATCAAAATCTTTGGAACACATAACTATAAAATGCATGAATTATTATGTCACCAGAATCTTTGAGAGTTTGGGAAAACATTGGTTTCATTGCTTCTCTTCCACATAGTGCTTGTTTTTGTTGTTGTTTAAAAAAAATTAATTTTAAAAAATAAGAACGTAAACAAGGTTGCTCGTATCTTTAGAATTTTGTGCAATACAATTTTCACATTTTTCTTCATTCAAATAAATGTTTCATAAAATGTGTAACATTTCAGTCTTCCTATTTAAATCTTTTGGTATCGATGGTGTGTGAAGATGCTTTCGCAGATATTTCGTCTTTTTTTAGACAGTTATCGATCAGTCGTGAAGTATTCAATCCATGATGTATTGTTGTACTCATCATCTTGTGTTGACAGTTTCTGCTTTGCCTCGGTGACCTACTTTACACAATATGTCCATTTGAAATCCTGTCATTGGTGTCACAAGCAAATTGTTAACCTACAGTACCCCAAATTTTGCTAATTTTTGCTTGAGATGAACTCAAAATAAGTTTTGATGTACCGTACCAATATATATATATGCTCAATCTTGTGAAGCAGTTAATGTAAGGAAAGGCTGTGTGTCTTAAAATAGGCTCAGAGTCCTGTAAAGGTGTGTTATTATTTTCAACGTTGAGGGCATTGACACTGACGGCATATTTCTCTTGAGAGGTTCTACAATAATTATGTGAACTGGCAAAGACCTTTTTTCAAAATGTGTGTTTTCTGGCATTTAGAAGTAAATTTTCATTTTTTGAACAATGGTAACTGCAGTGCTTTGGAATAAAAAATTCCTTTACCTCATCTTTAGTACGATGAAAACATTTTTGAGTTGACGAAGTGAGAGTTTTTGGAAAGGCACAAATTGTGCATTTGTACCCGATATTTTACTCTCAGATACATTGTTATTTGGGAACATGAATTAAAAGCTAGACTGTGGTGTGTGAAGAGACAGAATCAAATTTTTCACTCTGCATGTGCGATATTGAAACTGCCTTTTTAGAATTATGTATATAGTATATGTATTTGATGAAGTCTGATTGGACAATTTCCACCTTAAACATGAAAGATTATTACATTTTTCAGTTTTCTTTTGTTTTTCAATAACTTTCAGTTCCACTGTTTCAGCATTTGTGGTTCAATTATTGTGTTTTGAGTTTTTTTAAAATTCCATACTTTCTTTTTAGAACTGTCGTAGAAATTGTTTAATATTTTGACACACAGAGTTCAGCTGAGTTTGAAATAATACACCAATCAAAAGGGCCCTAAGGGTCTTTTCCAATTTACTTGTTCATATGAATTTTTACCCTTCAGCAGGGGTGTCAAACTCAGTCACTGAGAAGGCCAAACTCAAATTACACTTAACTTTGCGGGCTGAACTAGATCAACACTCGTTGAGCGGTGGAAGTCTAAGCCTTTTCTAAACAATGATAGGAATTAAAACAGACAAAAGTTGAAAAAATAAAAAAATCCTTGCTAGGCATACCAATTTGTGCTTCTTATATGCCAATTTGTCAGAGCTGGATATTTGACATCTTTTCTTGGCAACAAGTTCGTTTGTGTTTTGAGTAAGTAAGGGTCTGTGTTATGGAGATTCTCAGGGTGGACTACCTAAGATTCTCTTGTGGGCAAGATATAATTGTTTGCGGATCCGGATGCAGCCCGCTGGCCTTGAGTTTGACACTCCTGATTCAGACACCATTTAGGATATCGCAGTTTTCTTCTGCTAAGCTGAAAAATCTGCTTTATGTTTTTCAGTGGTGAAACAATAAGTTGTGTATATGACTGTTTGTTTCTATTATATTGTATGTGGCTATGGTTTGAATTCTGGTTGTAGACTACGGGTTACAAATCAGCAATTTACCCCCCTGGGTGGTGCTACTGACTGAAGTGTCTTTAGGCCATTCCCAAAGTGGGGACATTAACCATGTTCTTATGCACAGTAGAATTGTAAAATTGTGAATGGGCTGATTCATCAATGTCATGCTCATTACTGCGCCTGAACTGCAACAGGTAAACTGCTTTTTTTCTTTCCTTATCCTTTCTATCGTCATTTTCCCTCTACTTCTTTTGTATGTTTGTCACACTCTTGTGACCCTCCATTTCCGGGTGCCTTGATAGTCGAAGCAGATTTTGTGCTGTTGAAGCTGTCTGATTCCCTGTATGGACTTCTCTGTTGGCATCCACCCCTTGGCGCTCAAATGACCTTATGCAGTTGTGAGCGCCGTAAAACCTCTACTAAAACAAAACAAAAATAATTCAGCAATTTGTATTTAATTGATAAAACTGAGGAACTGCCAGCCTATATGAATCAGCTTATTGAACTTGTGTATAATGTACTTTTGTATATACATATATATATAAATGTGTGCATCTCATAATGTCGATAATGTTATTCTATTGTTTTGGGAACCTCTCTCTTTTTTAAGAAGATATTTTGTCTGACAATGATGTCTTCAGGCTGGAATACTGATGGCTGTGCGTGGAATGTTTTCATGTACACTCAATCTTTTTTTTGTCAAAATGTCAGATGACATTCCTTCATTGTAAAGAAAAAGAAGTGAGAATGTGTCTGTTTTCAAGAAGACCTTTAGTCTGTTTTTATCCGTATAACTGGTCATGAGGATTAACGAGAGAGTGTGTTTTCATCATTTAGAAAGAAAAAGTTTGTACTCAGTGTTACCTCCTTTCCTACCAGAAATGTACAGTGGAATCCTGTTATAACGAGAGGGGGGGAACCGGAGCAAATTGTCCTTTATAGCAGGATTCTTGCTATAAGGGATCCAGCAATAAACTCAAAGGAAACTGTAAAGTAGGCCTGATGTATGAGTTTGGTGTTTTGTTTATTTCCTTTTGCTATCTCCCCTGATGATGAATTTGTTTCAACATGACCTTGAGGTCTTACTTGATAAAAAATCGAATCAGGTTTCTTTCTCTAGAGCTAGATCTAGCGATGTTGACTGACAGCTTGGGGTTGGCGATCAGAAAGAAAGGGCTTTGGGCTAACTCGCCCGCTGAGTTTTCCCCCCACCCCACCACACCCTGCGGTGCATTCCGTCAGCTTGTTCACGTCACTCATTCGTTCCAACCATCAAATTCAAATCACTGTGACCTCTCCATTCCCGCATCGGAGAAGTGAGAGGCTTGGTAGGCCTTGATAATCTAAACTAGGCTTACACTGACCTATCACGCGACGCATTCTGCTTGTCTGCGCATGCCACACCCTCCCGACTCAGTCGCTCCGGCCTTCATTGTTGACACACATGGGCTCTCCCATTCTTTGTTTCGCTAGATCACCAACAAGTTTCTCAACTGGCGAGGTTTTACATTATGTATAACTGACCTATGTTCTGTGCACAGCAGCAGCAATATTCCGCTATAACCGATGTGCGTGTTTGTCTAATGGCGCTATAGCGGTATTTTGTTTACAAAGGTAAAGAAGAGAAAAAAAACGGGGTTTTAGAATAGTGTCTTTATAACAGACTTCTCGTTTTTTTCCTGACTCGTTATAAGTGGATTCCATTGTATTTGACTTTACTGGCCTTGTTTAGACAAGTTGGGATTGGTAAGCTTTTTTGTTTTGTTTATAATATGCTTTATTTTGAAATTGTTGAATGTTTTTTGTTTGTTTTTTAAAAATCAAGGTGCGATGAGGACTAAGTCATTTTGTGCGGGGTTTCAGGATTATTCTGTGTTATGTTATTGCTTCTTAAATTAGTGTTGCTATTGGATGCTTTGGTTTGCATTTGACTCTTTTTCATCTCTCAGAGATTGTCCAAGTATGTGTTAGAAGCTACTATTATTCTCTCACTTAACTTTGGTCTTGGTCTTGTTTCTCAAGGAAGAACTTGCTTTCATACGTTGTAGAATGTGCTTCCTTTTTCTTTTTATTTCACTGTTTTTTTCTGGCTGTTTTCCCGACTTGGTGATAAGTCTTTCTTCTGTAAAAAGTTGACTTTTTGGTTTCACAAGGCTAACAAATAATCTTTTGTAAAGTAAACTAATGGACTATAAGTGGATTTCTGGTGTATGTTTTGGATACATACTCACATAGTGAGAAAGTTGATTCTTTTTATTTCTTCTTTCTCATTGGAAAAAAACAATACAACTTTGCAAGACTTGTGATTTTGAATAAAAGTTTGAATAAATGCTGTCCTCAACTTCAACTGTTTTACATAAACGTCTTTTAACAAAAATAAATGTGTTTGTGTGAGTTGGTGATGTTGGAAACTCTTGGATTACATGTATTTTGCAGAAAGACCTCAAGTAAGTGTTCTTTTCGATTAATACTTATGGAAAGACATCATAATGTAAAATTAATATTTAATGACATTGACAATAGCTTGAAATCTGTAAGGAACATTGAGTTTCCTGTTCAAATGGTGGGCAATAAAGCAGATTTGCATCTGGTTGAATGAGGGCAATTGGGAAATAGGGGGGGGGGGGGGGGGGATGGCTTAAACCATCAAATAAAATGAGCATGTTGGTGGTTGGCGGGTGCTCTAGTGAGGTTTGCTTCTTCTTCTTTCCTATCCAACATCTATTGCCTTTATCTCTCATTCTTTTCATCGCATGTAACTTTGGAGAGATCCGAAGGAAATATTATCAATGCAAAAAATTGCAAGACATTTTTTCCGTCGTTGTTCCCAGCAGAATTTTGAATTTTATAAAGGCCATTGGCCTTTATGGCAAATTGTAAAGTGAAATTGATACTATTTAAAATTTTTATGTTAACTAGAAAAATTGTTTTAGATCGAAAATTTATATATATCTACATTGATTTTTAAACATTTTAACATATTAAAGTCTACTAAAAGTAAAAGCTAACCAACCGTGCAGTGAACTGTTGCGAATGCAAACAACTAGTGTTTTGCGCGCTCATATGACCTTACGCAGTTGCGAGCGCCGTAAAACCCTATACCACTACTACTACTGACCTATTTGTGTTGCAAATGCTATATGGTGCAACCCTTATTAGCTAAAACTAAAAAACAACAACCCAAAAACAACCTAAAATGAGCACAACAATGCCTATAGTTTAGCAATGGTCATAAGGCTTATTATTATACATGGCTAAAAGATTAAACTTTTTCCTTTTTCTTGGAACAAGAAGAATTAGTGTAGTGAAAGAGTAAGAGTAAGAGCTAAGTGGTTAGAATTGGTTGAAACGTGCACATGGATGGTAGGTGGGTGCTCTGGTGTGGTCTGCTCCTTTTTTCCAATCAAACATCTAATGTCCTTATCTCTCTCTCTTTTTTTTTACTCTCTTGTAAAATCTTTATTCTCTAATCTTTGGCCCTTAAATTGACCTTATTGGGTTGTAAGTGCCTTTAAAATGCTTAGGCCTACTAAAATAAACAAAAAAGGGGGAAATTAAAAAAATTGTCTGTGGCACCATGGAGAGAATAGAAAAAAAGTGGCTCAATTAAACTAAAAAAAAATGGCAGGCAACTACCTCAGTTAATATCACAATGGGCTTCGATGTGGATGGCCAGGGTTCGAATCCTAAAGGGATTTTTTTTCAAGGTTCTGCACTCATTTAGTTTACGGGAGACTGATGTGAGCTAGTTCAGAGGTCCAGTCTCTTAGTGTCTTACTTAATTTAAAGTGCTGAAATTCAGTGAAATGGGCATTAACAGTATACTGCAAGAAGGTTGAAAAAAGGAGGGGGGTGGCATAGGCCTATTTGGAAGGCCTATATGTACATTGTTTTTAACCTGAGTAGTTACACAGATGAACCGTGAGCTGGAAGTGCTTCAACTACAGCTGAAATGAAAACGGATCAGCTTAGTTGCAGTTAACATTGAACCCCCCCCCCCCCCCCCTTTTTTTATTTGTTTCAAAACTTAGTGTTATTTATGCTTTGGAGCAGAAAGCTAAAAAGATCTTTACTTATACTTTTAAAAAATATAGTCGCACCCAGAGAAGCGTCACTACAAATCGGATTAAAAATTAAAATTCTTGCAAAGTCGAACCAACTCCTCCGAAAGAAAAAGATACAATGTAGTGAAAGGAAAAAATAAAAACGAACGAGAGGAGAAACCCACATCAACGCAATCCGAAGAAACTCAGAATGAGAAAAGATGTAAGATACATGACGTGCACAATATTATTAAGTGAAGAACAAGGAGCTTAGAACTACGGTAAACTCCTTGGTGAAGAATAATAGAGAAAAGGTGGAAGAACGGAGATATGCAGCGGATGAGAGGGAAAGTAATTAAAAATAGGTAGAAAAAGAATGGCGAGAGGATAAGGATGAATTCAAAGAATTAGGAAGTAAAAAAACGGGGGGGGGGGGGGGGCGGCAGAAGGAATAGTATTATTGCAGAACATATAACGCGAATGACAGTAGGAGCAGAAAGTTGACCAACAATAATTACTGGTGTCCTTTGCGAGTTTTGCGTTTATACTTTATTATTCAGTACATAAAATAATTGTTATGTGCATGGAATCAAGGGACGACCTAATACAATAACAGTGGCAAACAGTGAATTATTTTTTCCTCGGTTCTTTCCGTGGTTTTCTCTAATATATATGATCGATTAAGACAGTACTGTTAATGCTCCCCTCTCCCAATGTTCTGCATCATAAGGCCTAGATATATATATCTAATGGAAGAGGGTAAAGAAACAACCGTGTTGCCTATCGACTAGTCTCGCGAGATGTGAGATGTGAGACGTGAAACAGTTTGGCAGTGTCCAATGAAAACAATCATGGCTGACAGTTTGCGAATGGCTTTTGGGAAAGTTGTAAACCGGTAGCGGTTAATGGAATAAATTGAACAGACTGAGCACAATCAAGTGAGAATCTGCTTCCAACTTATGAACATTTTTTATGTGGAAAGTTATAATGGTGTTATCTTGTAACTATTGTTTCTACTTCTTAATATTTTAGTAACTGGTCCTGAAACTATGGACGCCACATTTCTAGTCTTGTTGACAACCGTAATAATTAATAACTAGTTCATTAGTGTCGGGTCAGTTGTAGGCAAAATAATTAAAACAGAAGTGTGCTGTCAGCAAAATTATTGATCTATTGTTTTTATTATTTGCGTATCATACGCCGTATGGTAATTTTGCCGTTTTAAGCTGATAACGATTCCAGTAAATCCTAATCTCAAATTTGAAATGTCCTCTACACAAGCACACTCACACTACGGTATCTTGTAATCAAATTCTGTCACACCTAGTCCTGATGAGTGTTACTTGTCACTCAGACCTGTCATCATTATCAGTGATAACTGCTTAAGATAAAATGCACTTAGGTAATAAGCTTCAATGGAGTTTCTTGTTGTTATTCGAGTTGGTACAACCACAATCACTGCATTGATGTATCTTTGTTGTCTCTGTAGAAGTAGCCTATAGGAGGCCTACAGAAAGTACAGTTCAGTTGAATAATAAAACTTCTTATTGATGTTCATGTTCTGTTGCTGTTATTTGCTGTTGCACTCATAAGTGATAATGAGATTTTAACAAACTGTCTACTAAGCCAAGTTTTTTTCATTTCGTAGAATTATTTTAAAAGTTGATATAATGGTTAAAAGGTTTATTTTGCTGTGCTCACTCTTCCAGTGTTGGCCTACTTTTTTTGGAGTATGTAGGCCTATATATTATCTTTTGTTTGCAGCCAAAGATGGTATGTTTATGACTCTAGAGCCTGTGGTAGTCACCATGCAAACCAGATTTGAAATGTGAATTATCTGCCATAGACCAGTGAAGGCAAAATGGTAGAGTTGGCACACTATGCACACACACACACACACACACACACACACACACACACACACACACACACACACACACACACACACACACACACACACACACACATATATATATATCAAGGAGATTAAAAGTAATGGAGGATGCTCTGTTGGCGGCGCCGCACGCCTGATAGGAGCCCTCTCTTGCGGCGGAACCGTGGGCTACCTGCGCTGCGCGATTGCCCGATGAAGGCACTGAAATCTAGATAAGAAAGAAGGTTTTATTCTGAGGTCCTTCAGATTAGGCAAGTCAATTAGTAAAAATGCCTTGCACCTGTGTTGTATTTAAGTGTAAGAACCGATATGATGCTGCAGTGGACCGAAGTTTTCACAGTTAAGTTGTTTCCCTTTTAAAAAATTTGAATGAAAGTGTTTCTATGCCCCCAGCAACACAATTTAAATCATTAATATTCATAAGAGGCTGGCTCCGGCGCTACATGCCAAGGCCAACCCAGGCTGAAAGAGATACAACACCCCAGCAGAAAGACTTGAGGTTTAAAAGTATTCTTATTCATAAATATATATAATTATTTTGAGTATATTTAATTATTATGAGTGTGTATGTATATACACATTATACATTTTAATTAAAGATATTGCTTTCCTTTGTGTGTGCAAATTAAATGCTACTGTAGTCTAAATGTAGATATCTAGAGGCTCCATTAGAACATGAAATCAATACTCAACAACAATAATGATGAATATTTTCTATGTTAAAGAAACACCAAACCATATCAGATGAGGGGAGAGGGTAGGGTGGGGTGGATAAGAGTTTGAGTCTTGTTGGATAGAACTATGCTTGGTTTAAGTCTATTGTTGCAGTCTTCACCTAAGATCCCACAATCAATAATTCCGGTTCACTTAAGATTCTACTGTTAAAAAATAAACCAAACAAAGCAACAACAAATTTTACTACACAAGAGTCATCACTAAGATAAATTATCCCCCTCTGGAGTGTAATAAGGGACTAATAAAACGCTGCTCTCCATATCATACTTTACTGAACAAAAAACCCCAACCCTTCAAAGGTTATCCACGCTCATGCATGCGATCACACCTCCAAGGGTGCTGTTATCTCTTTAAAAAAAAAAAAAAATTTGAAATCATTGTGCGCTCCACTTTGGGAAAACCAGGAAACAAAATGATTGTGATCAATAATTTTATTTATAGACCAAGACATACTGTTAGCAATTAGATAAAGCAAACATCGACCCTCTTTTGTGTCCGCTATTCCTTACACATAAAGTTAGTTATGGCGCACGCCTAGAATCATGCAATCATATATCTTAACTTCAGTTTAAAAGTATATTTTTTATCCATTTCTTATAATTAAATATTTTAGCATCTTGAAAGATTATCTTCATAATTTGGTATGTTTGATAATTTAATGTTACTCGGACGACAAGTTTTCTTCTTATTTTACACATCTTTTTGATTTTTAAACTAGATTATAACATAAAACTCTTAAAAAATTGAACAGTCCGTATCACACACATAATTTTTTTTTCTCCCTGTCATTATCCGTCAGCGCGTCAGTTGATCACAATCTCTCTTTCTCTCTCTCTCTCTCTCTCTCTCTGTCTGTCTGTCTGTCTGTCTGTCTGTCTGTCTGTCTGTCTGTCTGTCTGTCTGTCTGTCTGTCTGTCTGTCTGTCTGTCTGTCTCTCTCTCTCTCTCTCTCTCTCTCTCTCTCTCTCTCTCTCTCTCTCTCTCTTATTTATTTTTCCCCATTCTCCTTCGTCCCTTCTCAAGGCCCGCCCCTCCTCTTTCATTCCAGCCCCATCCCCTCTTCCTTGCGTGCATTCCCCCGCCCCACCCACCCCCACAGCGTGGCCCAGCCCGATAAGATTCTATAAAAAGAAACGCCACAGTTCGTGATTTAGCCCACAGTCAGTCGCCATATTTGATCCCCACCGCGAAGAGAGAGAGGAGGCTCCATTAGTTCTAAGCTCCTTGATATATATACAGTGGAAACCTGATATAACAGGGATGGTGGGAGTAGAGAAAATGTCCTGTTATATCCGATCCCTGTTAAATCAGAAATGCAAGGAAAGTAAGCATTTGTGGACTAATCCAGCTGTACTTATTCATGGGTAGTTTCCTTGGCCACAAGTACCCACGAACAGGGGTTTTGGCACCAACTTTCTCCTTGCCTCCTCCTTAAATCACATCAGAAGAGCTTGATCCACAGCAGCTGCATTGGGTAGTCCCTGCCAGTGGAGCTTGCTTTTTGTCAACAGCCTGGATTATTTCATGTTGTTTTATTTTGTCAACTGAAAGGCATTTTCTCTTGCGCTTGACATCGTTGGCGACACATTACGCGTGCGTGTTGCTAGGTTTCGGGCTAGATCGTGGTAACCAGCACACCGCAGCCCTCTCTCGCTTTACACGCTGCGCGTGCTTGCAGTGGCATGGATAGCGTAGGCTTGCTCCATCACTGCGTTACTCTCTCTCTCTCTCTCTCTCTCTCTCTCTCTCTCTCTCTCTCTCTCTCTCTCTCTCTCTCTCTCTCTCTCTCTCTCTCTCTCTCTCTCTCTCTCTCTCTCTCTCTTTATCTATCTGTATATCTATCTCTCTCTCTCTCTCTCTCTCTCTTAATTTCTACACATTGTTAACGAGCTTTTGTCCCTGCTATAACCGGTTGGGCTCCAAAGAGGCCCTGTTATTGCCGATAACTTTTAATAGAGACAAAGAGTAAGAAAAATCGGGGATTTCTAAAAATCCCTGTTATTACCGGATCCCTGTTATTACCGGACCTGTTATATATGGTTTCCACTGTATATATATATATAATATATATTATAAGGAGCCTATCAGTAAAATACTTAAGTGGTAATGCTAGTACAATAGCTCTGTAGCGATAATGATGGTACATTCTTGTGTCATGCATGGGTGTTCAACGGGCATGAAAAGGAAAGTAATTTCAGTTTTTACATGTAGGCCTATATGTAAGCTTTTAGTGCAAGAGAATTTTTTTTCAAAATATTATGAACCTGACACACTTTAAAAGGAAGTATTGGGTTCAACGGTAGTGCCATCACTGTTCCCCTTTCACTCTGCTCAAACCAGTTCAGAAGAAACCAAGGATATAAAACCCCCCCAACAAAACCCAGACACTCCCCGTCTTGTAACAATGTTGATGCCTGCAGTGGCATGAACGCTGCAGATAATGGTGTTCTTATCAAAACTGTAAAACTCATTAATGAGGTTCTTTTTTCAGACCACATGGAGAGATATAGAGAATGGAAACATTAGAAAATAAAGGACAAAAACTATTTTATCAAATGTTTTGTATAAATTATTAAAGAGTAGGGCTCCAAGAATTTCCAACGCTTAGGGGGAAAGTCTCTGAACTTTCTCCCAAAAGATGAGCACGCTCTCCTGAAATTGTGCTTGGATAAAGATATTTTAGACTTTACTTGCTTATAGAAAATGAGGGGAAGGAAAAGGAAGCAAGCAAATTCATTTTAACTTGTGTTTTTAATAAACAATTTCATTTACACACTTCCCCCCCCCCCCCCCCCGATAATAACAATAACAAATATTTAAATTGAATTTATGTTTTCCATCAGCTGTTGCTACATTGTGTGTGCATGTATGCCATATGATTAGATAACAATTTTAAAATATCCAAAAAAACCCAAACCTTTAAAAATATCAGGAAAGAGCTGGAACTCAATGCTTCACACTCAAGAACAGCAGACAGATATAAGGAGCCTATCAGTAAAAATACTTTAGTATACTATATACTATAGTTCTGTAGCAATAATGATGGCACATTCTTGTGTCATGCATGGGTGTTCAACCGGCATGAAAAGGAAAATAATTTCAGTTTTTACATGTAGATCTATGTGTAAGCTTTTAGTGCAAGAGAATTTTTTTTCAAAAGGTTATGAACCTGATACACTTTAAAAGGAAGTATTGGGTTCAACGGTAGTGCCATCACTGTTCCCCTCTCACTCTGCTCATAAAGTAAAGAACCAGTTCAGAAGAAACCAAGGATATAAAAAACCCAACAAAACCCAGACACTCCCCGTCTTGTAACAATGTTGATGCCTGCAGTGGCATGAACGCTGCAGATAATGGTGTTCTTATCAAAACTGTAAAACTCATTAATGAGGTTCTTTTTTCAGACCACATGGAGAGATATAGAGAATGGAAACATTAGAAAATAAAGGACAAAAACTATTTTATCAAATGTTTTGCATAAATTATGAAAGAGTAGGGCCCCAAGAATTTCCAACGCTTAGGGGAAAGTCTCTGAACTTTCTCTCATAAGATGAGCACGATCTTCTGAAATTGTTCTTGGATAAAGATAGTTTAGACTTTACTGCTTGTAGAAAATGAGGGGAAGGAAAAGGAAGCCAGCAAATTCATTTTAACGTGTATTTTTAATAAACAATTTCATTTACACACTTTGCGCCCCCCCCCCGATAAAGACAAATATTTAAATTGAATTATGTTTTCCTCCAGCTTTTGCTACGTTGTGTATGCATGTATGCTACATGATTAGATAACAATAACCCAAAAATATCCAAAACAAAACAAACCTTAAAAAATCTTCACACTCAAGAACAGCAGATTATTTTTGTAGTGGGATGGTGCTAGATTTTGCCTTCGCCAGCATAGATGCTCAGTGTGCAAGAGCGGGCACATGCAACTTCCCATTTGTTTATGAGGGTGATGTTACTGACGCAGGCTATTGTCTTATTATAACCTCTTTAATGTTGTAGGCTTTTCTAGTATAGTATAGTATAGTATAAGGTTTAAGGTATAAGAAAAAAAATGATATTATCTCCATAGCGCTCAAGAGTTTTGTAAATGATGGAATTGTTCTTGTGTATCCATTAAAATTTCCCATCCTCCTCAGGTGAATCATGGCAAGTCCTCTGGATGAAACTTCCCAGATGGGAACTCTAATAAGAGAGGCAGCGTCTTACTTTGATAATCTAGAAAGATACGATAGTCAAGAACTCTTGGCATTCAGCATGGCGCACTGGATGCTTTCGACAGATGTGTTTCGTCTTCCTACTGATCAGCCTCAAGGTCTTATCTCAAACATTTCTCCTAAAGATGACGCAGCAATAATTCTGTTTCCAGTGGATGACAAA
The DNA here is from genome assembly GCF_000002075.1 of Aplysia californica. Classification (NCBI taxonomy): domain Eukaryota; kingdom Metazoa; phylum Mollusca; class Gastropoda; order Aplysiida; family Aplysiidae; genus Aplysia; species Aplysia californica. The sequence continues at coordinate 1,254,106 of NW_004797283.1, read as the reverse complement.
AGCCCACCCTTGTGTTATAGGTAGGAAAGCATTCATTATGATCTTTATGTGCTCATGTTTCCAGTAATAATAGGTACTAAAAAATCCTATTATTCTTGTTATTCTTGTGTGTTTTTGAAGGATATTGATTGTACAAAATAAATCTTTTTACTCTGTCATTCGTAAATCAACATAATATTTAGAAAAAAGTGTATGTATTTCTGAATGAGTTTTTTTGTATACTACAGGCACTGCTCAATGGCGACAAGGCTCTTACAGATCTCCGTATTTGTTATAAATTTTTTAATCACAAGTATAAAAAAGATGAAAAGTGTTATTAAAGACCCATCACACACCTTTTCCACACAAACTGAAAGATTACACAGTGACAGATATGTACCTCTAAGAACAAAGAAAGAAAGAAAGATACAAAAAAAGTCTTTTACCGTCAAGTAAAAGGTTGCTGTCAGAATAAACACGAATGTGTATTGCTTTTTCAAGTATAAATCTATATAACTCGAGGGTCTTGTAATTAAATTCCTGCAAGTGGTTGAATGATTCATCTGATGTGATGTACATTTGTCAGCTTTACTTTTCGTTTGACATTGAATTTTAATGAGAGTAATATGTAGGCCTAATTAAAATTTTATATATACCTGCATGTGTTTTTACTGTCCTGTACAGCCAAGAAAGATTTCCCTCTGAGACAATAAAGTATTATCTTATCTATCTTATCTTATCTTACCTTACCTTACCTTTCATTACCTTATCTTATCATATCTTATCTTATCTAATCTAATCTTATCTTATCTTGAAAGAATGTACTGTTCAATTAGTTCTGTCTTATGAATCTTTGAAATTGTTAAATATAAATATATTATCTTTTTCAGAGAGGTTCATAATATCATCCGAGAGTTAACAATTGGTATGTATGTAATGCATCAAACGCCACTGATCTCATTGGAAGCTAACTATGACTTGGCTACTGTGTGCAATATTCCTCCTGCCTATCAAGACACCCGCATTGGACAGCTTTTGATAGCTGTGGACTACATGATGAAAGCACTATGGCATGGAGCCTACTTTCCAAAAGACAAAAGGACTAAATTCTCTGAACGATGGCGCACAAATCTAGATGTGAATGCGTCCGGAAAACCTGAGACAAAGAAGCCTCTTCTGACTGAGTTTCTAAGTGCAGGTAAATGCTTTAAATATCAATGTTTACACTATTTTCATGTGATATTTGTGAAACTGGGCAGTGTGAGTTGCATACTTAACTCAATCTCTATCTCAAGCTGCATTCTACGGCATAGGTGACCCATATTTTGTTTTCGCGGCTCAATAAATTTGTTCTTTATATAAATAATCTCTACAGATTTACACAGACTTCTATTTTACGCCTAAACTACTTTTTCTTTGAATTGTCTGATAGGCAGTTTGTTTTCTTGCATTTTGTTGTATGACATTTTGTGTTTCTGTAAAAAGTCTAGAAGAAATAACATTATTCCTTTATACAGTCATATGGAAAAAATGTCTGCAGAATGGCTTCCGTTTCTGATCCTGCCGCCATTTGATTTCGATCCCTTTAGCCTGCAAAATAGTATTGCAGTGAGGAAAATTGCAATGTAGGGAAAGAGTTAATGCAGACCTTTCACTGAACCCAATCTGATAAAACTGATAGTTTCATTTACGATTCAAAGGCTGTATAAGAGTTATTAACCTACAATTTTCCATGAGTTTACCATTTGAGTATGTTACTGTGCTTCAATATTTTTATGGTTATGGGTGCTTGACTATGTTATTATTATTATGTTCAGAAGATATAAAAATAAGGAGAGAGAAGGAATTACAGAGAGTAATCACTCCCGTTCAATCAGTGGTGAATTGATGGCATTTTACAGTTTAGGAAGGAAAGACGGAAAGTGTATTTGTCCTCATGTATGTAAGTCAAGTAACACATATGTCCACAATGTAGGCCTACATCGTGAAACAGAACTTTGTGGTGTTTTAAAAAAAAACTACAGTTGAATCTGCTCTAATGGCCACCTGTCCAAGACAAACAGCAGTACAGATGTCCACTTCCCACACCCCCCTTAAGTTTTTTTTTCCGTATGCGAGGCATCATGGTGAAATCAGGTGCTTGTCAAAATAATAAAATGCGAGAAATCAGCATTTTTCTGCCAGTTTGGAAATATTGAAAAAATTTTTGTTTTTTGACTCAATGCCTTGTATGTTGTCCATTCAAAAACACTTTTATATGAATTTTTATGAAAAAACATTGATTAAAGGCACAAAAATGTGAATTTGCAGGGACTCTTTAGCTTTGGAAGTCACCAACTTTTTGCAGCCATTTTCTCGCTAATTTTACTTCTGAAACCAGGGGACCCCACCTTCTTCAATCTCCAGTATCTCGACTTCTATTCTAGATAAATGGATATTTTTTTCATCGAAAGCAAGACTAATGAACAACCCTTAAGATGATACTAACAACTCCATATGCCCAAAAATTGACGAGCGCCTGATTCCATTGTGTTGTGACACATATTATAATGACAATATGTCCAATTGTCTGAGACAGACAATGTTCCCCTTGACAACGGGTGGGCATATTGGATAATTTTGACCATACATGCCATGTGTATTTTTTGATAGTGGAAAGATATGCTCATCGGGATAATTATCTGTTGTGTATTGTTATTTTGTTTTAGCGTTAAGTTTGAAACCCTTCATAACATCAGAATTTTCATCTTAATGCTTTATTTCTTTTGCATACCCTTATTAAATGCCTACATGGGCTTTGTTTGGCCTGGGAAAGTCTCTCCCCCCCCCCCCCCGAACTTTCTCCCTCATAGTAATGCAGCATACTCAGTTTATTTGGAAGCATTTCAGACCACTTTTGATCTGTCTACTCAATGATTTACGCAATGTTGACTTCACTTGGTGTGAGGCCTGCTAGATATGAATTCTGTATATATATCAGAAGTGCAGTGCTTGGTTTTCAGTAATTATTGAATCTTTTATCAGTGAAAGTGTTCTTTCTTCATGAAATCTGCTCTGATGTTTTATCAATTCTTAGAGAGGCTTGGACGCTCTTTGATGTTTTGTTAATTAATTTTTCATTATTGAAAGCAAAACCCATAATTTTTCTGTGGGTGGTTGGCAGGTGCTCTGGTGTGGTTTGCTTCTTCTTTCCTATCAAACATCTATGGTCTTTATCTCCCCTCCTTCTTTTTGTGTTTGTTACTCTCTTGTAACACCTCTAATCTTCGGCACTTATATGACCTTATTGTGTTGCAAGTGCCGTAAAACACTTACAAATTTTTATTTTTTTTTCTGAAAGGTCTCTTAGACATCACAAAAGATCCAGATTTCGGCAACATCTATGACGAAATGCCAGCAGAAATTGCAGGGGATGCTGAGATGGCAGAAGAGCGTCGTTTTTTCATGAGTCATGTTGACAGTCTGAGTATGAAGCTTACTTTTTGCCAGGATAAAGCAGAAAGCTACAAGAATATGTATATAGTGCAGTAAGTAGTATTTCTATAGATCTTATTTTGTTCTGGGTCTTTATCATCTTCTTGTTAGTTTCACTGATACCTTTATGAATGGTTGGGTAGTAGTTGCTGGTAAAAGTCAGGTCTACTCCTTTTGTTTCTTTGCACTTTTTTGATTATATTGATCTGTTATTTGTTATTTGTTTTTGGTGGAATGTGGTGGTTATTTTTCCATTTTGTAAAATTCCTTCGTAATTCAGTTATCATTAAGAAATTGTTAGAATACTTACTACAAGTACAGTTTAAGAAAAAAATATGTTCAAAATTGAGAAACTTTGATGGTGACTATTTACTTTTTAAACAGGGATTATGCGAGTCTGTGAAAACATCACAACCAGTAATTTTAATGTACATATATTTTGAAATTTATTTATTGTGGAGGTTTTGCATGGAGTTTAAAGCAGTGTGGAGAATGTAGGGAACTTTCCAGTTTATTGGAAATGTCCCCTTTTTTATTTTTCCTCACTAGTGTACAGCTCTTCCTCCTTCAAGCTGAGATCTTGTGTACTGAAACTAAATCCTTATAGGGGGGGAAAATAATCATTATCGACTGCATAGTGTAAGACTCCGCTATACACCATTATGAAAAGTGAGATACAACGGAGTTTCACACTGAGCAGTTGTAATGTTGTATAAATTTAAAGCATCGGAGATTTTCTCTTTGCATGAAAGTTGTGAATCTGTCAGCCCTTTCACAATTTAGAAATGATGCACATTTATAAGAATATGAATGGTTCTTTATGCTTGAAAAATGGCTTGAAAATGATCTTGCTTGTTACAGAAGATAAAAAAAAAAATTATAATGAATACACAGCTATATGAATTAAAGATGGTATTCTGAAAAAGATGTTTTTCCCCTACAGGGCAGATTATGAAGTGTCCAGTATCGTAAGTCTTCTTGACAACCAGATAGACCATACTGGATATGAAAGACTGAAGACAAGACTACAAATGCATGAAGAGATCATCAAGGTATGTTGCTTGTATACATTATGCCTCTGCTCTCTAAGATATTACATATTTGAGGTGAACGTTAAAATTAGAGAAAATAAAGGAGGAATAAAATTGGGAGATTGCTGTTTTTTAATTTCAAACTTGTCATTGTTTGAGAGACAAAAAACCTTTTAATTTGCACCTATGAAAGATAAGCAGATCTGTGAACGAATATTCCTTCTTCTTGCTTTTTTTTACCCAAGAATTTTGTTAACGGTCTTCAAGTTACAAAGGAAAGACAGAAACTTTTGAATGTAATTATATAAAAATAATTAATCTGATCCATCCCACTTTTTCGTAGATGTCGTGGAAGGTGATATGTTTGTTTTAGTAAGGTTTTTTCGGCGCTCACAACTGCGTAAGGTCATATGAGCACCAGGTGATAGGTTTAATAATGAAATCTTGAATAATTTTGTTAAAGAGAAGCATATCTTTATAAGGAGCATAGTTCAGGAAGAAACTAACAGAAGGAGAGAAAAGTTGAACCTTCTGAGGGTGCCCTCCAATCTTATAGAAAATTACGAAGGTCCTACTCTTGTCCCCACTTGCAGAAACACATGGCAGCCAAGCAAGAAACACGCAGGCAGCTAGAGCTTCTGAAGCTTGTCAGTTACCTGACGCCTTTCTTACTGGGCATGAGAAAAAGAATGAAAATACCTGACATCAACAAGCTGATGTCCCGGTATGGAGGTGAGTGTTTTAGTAAGAGTGTTACGAGAGAGTACCAAACACAACAAAGAAGGAGGAGAGATAAGGGTGCTAGATCTTTGATAGGAAAGGAGGATCAAACCACACCAGAGCACCCGCCAACCACCCGTGGGTTCTAATTTAGATGTACACAAATTTTATATATTATAAAATAGTAGTCTGCATAGAGATGCATGTTTTCTGTTTAAGTAAAAAGAAACACATCGGCCAGTATCAGTCGTTAAGTGCTAGGAATAAACAAGACTGATAGATGGTAGGTTTGGGTCAGGCTCGCTAAACCAACACTGGCGAGTAATGAACGGTCTGCTGGTACTACTTGCAAACGAATGGACGAATAGTGAACCGTCCGCTTGTGAAGCTTCAATCGCTTCTCGCTACTCTCTACACATCGGACGCAGAGACAACTGTTCGTTTAGCGAACAAGTGGACGGGCGGACAGAGAGACTTTGTGCATTAGAGCGGGTTGACAGATGGACAGAGAAACTCAGTGCATTGCATACTACTACCACAGTTATATTACACCGCATTCCCCCCCCCCCCCCCCCAATAAACATCACCCTTCTGCCCCAAATTGTAGCGAGATGCCATTTTACCCCCTCCCCAAGGCCTTTGGGCGGAATTCTTTTTAATTTTCGCCTTCATGATAAATTAGAAGGTTCACAGTGAGGTGAAAGGTTACACACATAATGCTACATCACCAGCCTCTCTCATTCCATGTGGCACAGCTAGTGGCTTGAAACATTAGGCCTGACAAACAATAGATGATAGGCCTAACCTCATGTCGAGTATCTTGTCTGCTAGAGTTTGTCCGTTCGCCTACTCACTCGTGAATAAAATTGTGGAGCGGACCCAAGAAATGAACTAACTTGAGATTCACAGTCCATTCGTATGGCCGTCCGTTACTTGCTCACTCCGACTGCATCCGGGAGTTACAAACCCGTCTGTCCATTCGCCCCAACTCTAATAGACAGAGACTGTATGTGGAGAGAAATAAAGCAGAACCGACCAGTGGCACCCTCCAACCACTGGTGAGATATGTGTCTTTAATGATATGTTATAGTTTCGATAAGCGTGGATTTTGGAAAAGGGAGTCTATTTTGCTACATCTTGTTACTTTAGACATGTATGGTTTGTTGTTATTTGAGATTTGGTTTTTATATTGGCACATTTAGTATAACGTTATAACAGTCAAGATTTTGTTGTTTGAGATAGTCAGCAGAGATATATATTTGGTGCTTCTGGGGTATTATGCTAATTGAGGTACTCGCAAGTCAACTGTTTGAATTAGATTGGTCAACAGAGTTTCAGAGAGAGCCTGATTTTCCTCTCTTTATTCAATTCTCACATCAATCAGTGAAGTTTGACAGAATACTCACTCTTGTTCACTCCCCTTCAAAACTTGCTTAATAGCTTATTCGCAAAATAGCACACTTTTCTTATCACCCAAGATGCATGCCCTAAGCCGAAGATCACTGTATTAATTATTATTATTATATATTATAATGTTGAACGTTAAAGTGACTTGGTTAAGAATGTACTTTTAGGAAAAATAAACTTAATGCACTGATTTTACTCTCATTTTGTCTGATATTTTAATCCCTCAGTTGACGAGTGCCGTACGGAACGAGAACTTCCTCCTCTCATTGTGGGGCCTGAGTTCAAATGTAAAAATTTCATGTTCAACGACCACTACTTTCATCTCCATGGAGGTAAGACTTTTTTTGCTTGATGATTTGCATCTGTATACTGTAGTTTCAATGTCTCCCACAATGGTTTTGGTCCTGACCTTCACTTTCTTATATTTTTTGTTTGTGGATTTTGAGAGTAGAAACAATGTTTAAGGGTTTGTTCCTTTTGTTTCAACAAATCAGTATTTCTAAAAAAGTTTCCTTGTGACTTAGACATGGGTCTTGACTGTGTATTTGGGAGCCACTATTCTCGGATAAGGACTAAAAATCTTGGAGATCCCATGTTCACCTGGGCACCTGAAAGATCCCTTGGTGGTTCAAAATTATAGAGGAGTAGGCTGTTATTCCATCATGTGGGCAAAATTCAAAATTTGAAAATTCCTTACCATAAAGAATGTCCTTATCACACCTAAAAATAGTAAGAAACACCCTCACATCTTCCTTGGTTCTTATGGTGGAGTTTTACACAAAGCAGTTGATTTTAAGTTTTTAAAAATGTTGGATGATTTTCCCTTAAACTGTCTTTTTAGATTAACTCTTGGATTTAAATTAGGCCATCAAAGGTCTATCACTTAATTTCTGTTACCAAGAACAACCTAAGATATTAACAAGCTCACTAAGATGAACCCAAATTTATATATTTTTTAGTTTCCTTGTCTTTTTTTTTCATGCAGGCATCACAATGGACCTTGAGACAGACACTATGACAGAAGCTCCATCAGAATTTATTGAAGGTTACAGTAAAATTGTGGAAGCAGCTCAAGTAGGCTTCCATGGCATTCTCCATTTAGATCAGGCTCCAAAAGAACACTACAATATACCTGTGGTGACGGTGGATGGTCAAGAGTATGTACTACCCGATTTTTACAACAGTTTAATGAGACAGACTCTGGCCTTTAACTCTTTATCTCCAAGAGGAGTAAACTCACTACGCCGGGTCCTTTTTTGGTACTAAATCTAAAAATGACAATAACGTCATTAAATGGGTCATTAAATTTTAAAAAGTGAACATTTTATAGTTTGTCATCTAATGAATGAACTCTCTGTAAAAGAGACCTGTTTTTGGCAATTACAGAAAAGTTATTTGATGTTGAAGTCATCGTAAAGGAATGCGCCAAGCCGCTGCCAGCGGCTCACTTGCACAGCGGTTCCGATTGCGAGCCACTGGGAGCGGCTTGCCGGAGATAAAGAGTTAAAGTGGGGCATTTCCACACCTTATGGCTTCACGCTCTGAGTCATGAGGTTGTGTATTACAAAAATGCTGGTCAAAGACCAATACTTTTTGTTACAAAGCAACAAGACTTTTGACATGCATATTGTGTTTTGAAGGTACAATCAAATCAGTGTAAAACGGCCTTGCATTGTAATGGAGAAAAGTGGCCATACAACACAGGTGGTCGTCTTAGGCAGGACTGATTTAAATGAAGAAAGCAAATCATTCTCTTTTGAGGTCCAAACCAGGGCAGACCTCAGGCTTTAGACTGCCGTAAGGCTAATTCAAAAGGTTTTTTTTTTTTCAAAAAGGGGGGTGGGTGTTGTTAGAAGTTTTTTGTGTTGTTTTGTTGGTTTGTTTTTTTGGTTAGCTTTCTTTTTGTTGCTGATTTTGTGCAAGGGTAAAATAAACGAAATGTTATGTAAGTAAGACAATAAAGACTGAGTGCAGTGGTAAAACAAATACCCTGGTCGCCACCACTCGGAGAAGGAGCAACGCTTCTGTTGCAAGTTCATATCAGCATCCATTGTTACTTTTTTTACAGATTGGGTAAACAAAACAGTGACCAGTCACCTCACACACGATTTGTGCATGAGTTGTGGGCGTGGCTTAATAGGCCTTTAGGTTATGACGGATCACTCTTCCCTTACCAGCAGTGGAAAATTTATTGTTAAGCCTACCCATTGGTCAACTTGGGTAAACATTCATTGGAGGGAATAACAATAACGACAGGCGAATGAATTATGACGGCCCGTCCACAGCATGAGGGGCTGATTCAAAATTTATTACAAAGCGTCAGGCAATAAACGACTGTGCCTGGCCACCTTAGGCAGGTAAATTTGACCATGGGTTGATAAAATAAGGTGGCTGTGTCCGTGTTGGACAGGTGACCGTTTTACACAGTTAAATTATATAGAAAAAACGCAAGGAGGGGAATGGAAAGTGGCCGTTTGTACAGGTGGCTGTATTATACAGGTGGCAGTCATGGCAGGTTTGACTGTATTTATGAATCAAAAGCAAGCAGTGGCAATGATGTTACTGACATCTGTTGATTAACACTTTGCCGCCTCATCTCGCCGATTGGCGATGTTTACCACCCCAGTTTCTTTTGATTTCCCTCCAAATATGATGGCAAAGTGTTAATAAAAATTGGCTGTTTTTGTTGTTTGTAATTCAGCATCCTTAAGGCTTATCCCTTTGACTTTAATACAGTGTTGTATTAGGATAGGTAAGCAGTGGGGATGGATTTTGCAGGTGTTTCTGTAAAATGTGAAATCATGTAACAAGCACTGCCAGTTGTAGATTTGATCGCCAGGGGAAAGTTCACCTTGAGATAATATTGGGAAGATACAGAGAATTAGTACATCTGTTGGTTTTTATAGTGTTAGCAACCGATAATCCTTATCAGCATCTTTACTGCTAACTGTAAAACTTCGCCTAGCGTCATATTGAAAAGTGACGTTTGGTGGGTTTTGACATTGAGCAGTTGATCTGTACTTTCTTCTTTATGCTCTGTTTCTTTTGGCTCCTTACACTGAATGGTACATCTAAACTGTGAAAAGAAAAGTCTTCTACTTTCAACCTTTCTACCTTGTGAACAAAGTGACAAATCCAATTAGTTATACATATTTTTTATTATAGGTACTATGCCATCATGCTTCAGCTTGAGACATTTTATGGAACAAACCCTCAACGACCTTTGTGGGTCAGAGCTTACTGTGAGGAGATGGACAAACTGAAGCCGAAGAGGTTGCCCATACCTGATAACAACATTCATGAGCAGTTCAAGAAAAACTTTGGTTACAAGAAAGCCATTAAGTATAAGGTAAACTGAATGAGATTTCTTCATATTGGCAAGGTAGACATGAAACTTACTGAACTAATTAAAGAAATATTTTGAAGAAGTCACTTTGCTGTTTTCATAGAATATTTATTTGGATAGATACTTGACATGTTGACTGCTTAGTGTCTCACTCCGCCCTATGCCATTTAAAAGAGTGATGTATGACGAAGTCTTATGATGAGCAGTTGATGTGTTTAGAGACTTTCTCCTCCTTTCTCCCCCACCTCCTCATTTGAGACGGATATGATTAAAATTAGTTACAGTTTGTCACATTTAATCTAAAATAAATTCAGATTAATTCAACTCTGATCTTGAATTTCCTCTTTATCCTATAAGTAGCTATTCTGGTCAAATGCAGCCAATGAGATTGTTATGTTACAGGTGGCATTCTTCATATTAGAAGCATTATTTTAGACTGAGTATATTTGTTCATTAGGATTTCTTAGCCCTGGGTATTTTTGGTGAAAAATAGGCTTAATTATAGGGTTGAGTAAAGTATTAGGATACTTTACGTTCTCTTTGTACTCACATTTGAACTATATGCACTATGCTCATATTATGTAAAGATCAGCTTATAGTTACTTTTAGGAAAGGCTACTGCTACATTGTATCGCTCTGTAAACATGAAAATCATTGTATTACCAGACTCCTTTCAATGGACTGAAAATCTGTGCTCAACGAGGGATGGTTGCTATGTTCAGTGCTCTGGCTCGCAAGATGACTGGATCTCGAATCAGCAAACAAGACGAGAATGGCTTGTCCTTTCTGCACCATGCAGCAATAAACAATCGTCCCCAAATCATGGTTCTGTTGCTCATGAGTGCAGTTGATGTGAACGTGAGACGCAACAACATTCTATCAACGGGTGAGCTGTTGGCTTTAATCATAATAAGGATAATAGTGCTGCTAACACTACTGCTACTACTACTACTACTACTACTGCTGTTGCTGCTGCTCCTGCTGCTGTTGCTGCTGCCACTGCTACTGTTGCTACTGCTGCTTGTGCTGCTTCTACTACTGCTTACTACTACCACTGTTACCTCTACTACCGCTACCACTACCACCACCACCACTACTACTTCTACTTCTACTTCTACCACCATTGTTACCATTATTATTACTTCTACTACCACAAATTTATATCATTACCACTAAATGCACTGTACAGCACTTACGTACCCCACTGTGGTCCGGAGTTTTTTCATGTGGGGATCAAATGAAAAGCACACACATGCTTGCACACACGTATGCAGGCACACACACACTCATGCACACACACACACACACACACACACACACACACACACACACACATTCACTTACACACACACACACGTACAACACACAAACTCACATGTATGAATATTATATACTCTCATAACCACATATTTTTAACTAATGATTTTATGCACAACTTACCCCATTCTACAAAGGCAGTTCAGAGATCCAGCTAACAGTCTCTTAACTATTTCTAGAAAAGGCGTAGTAAAGTGTTCTTATAAACTCCTCGAGACTATCAGTGAACCGTCTTTACTTTGAAAGGGCATTGATGGACCTAATCATGTGAAAGTATGCTCTCCATATCTTTTTAAGTTGTGAGTTTGGCTTAGTGAATTATATATCTGATATGCTGGCTTAAAATAACAAAAAACATTCTACTCATGAGTTGGAATGCGTAAGTAAACCACAGAAACAGATCTGTGTTGTCTTTTACACAGGCTAATGCTCACTGAATGTAAGAAGATATTTTTAAGGACACACTAAGCAAACAGACAGGGCTATTGTAGGAGTAGAAATTGTCATAGTAACTGCAGTCATGGCATAAATAATCATAAATATAAATGGTAGCACTGGCCGTAGTTGGAGGAGGGTGACATCAGTCAAGGCTGTTTGAGAGATTAAAAAGCAAAAATACAGATCCATTTACATTGTTTTCTCAGGAAGGATGTGGGATCCAGGTTCACTTTCTTCCTCAATGACGATTTCAACTACTACGTTAAATGTGTCCGTCCGCTCCTTTAGGAGTACCTCGTCGAGTCTAAGTCTTATAAAATTTCCGGATGGTAATCTGCAGAATGGAGTTGCTATCCTTGTTTTTTCAATCATTTTGTTTTCAGCATTCTTTCTTTCTTTTTTGTTTGTTTTGCTCCCTGTCTGTATTTTTTTGCTATAGTTCCTAGTTGTTTAGGGACAGATCATGTTTTGGGAACTGTAGAGAATTATCTTTTCTAGCAGGGTAGTGCATATGTTTCTTATAAGTATTTGTAGCTCTTGTTCTAAAGTTTTGTTTGTTTCATTTTGGGAAAAGTACCTTCAGGTTTGTCCGAATGTTTACTTATTTAATTACTATTAGATTTGGGTGTTGTTAACATTTGAAGTTATTTCTAAGTGAATTTGTTGTTTTGTAAAATATGTGTTCATTAAATCAGTTTTTTACTCTATTTTGTTTGCTGTTCTTCATTGAGACACTTGCTGTGCTTTACTTCGCAATGATTTAGTGTATAGTTGCTCATGACATAGTAGTCATTATATTTTCCTTTTTTAATATTCAATTTCTCATTATTCATGATGACATATGAATGTTATTAGTAGTCATAATATTTTCCTTTTTTAATATTCAATTTCTCATTATTCATGATGAGGACATATGAATGTTATCTTTCAAATTTAGAAATTGTCTAAGAAATAATGAATCTTGTTTTATTGTTAATTTAATTCAACTAGGGCTCTTTGTCAGGCATTTTTCTGAAGTAGTATTTTTATGTCTTGCTGGTGATGAAGTTACGACCTCTCTAACTAACATTCATGGAGAGCTACTTGCAGATACTTCGGCTATAATTTGTGCGAATGCTTTTCTTACAATTACTGATTTTTTTCTATTTTTCAAGCTCTTGACATACTGCATTTTACCTTGTTTATGCCTAGGTCCTGCTATAATTTATCGGAATGCTTTTCTAACAGTGACTGGTCTTCTTTATTTCTTAAGCTCTTGTCATTCCTTAGTTTCCCTTCTTTATGCCCAGGTCCCACTGCTCTCCACATGGCTGCTCGGTGTGGCTCTCTGGATGGGGTCACATGTCTCTTGGCAAACTATGCCAATATTCTGGCCACAGACCAGGATGGATGGGCACCGATCCACCACGCTGCTTTCTTTGACCATAAGCCTGTTATAAAGCTCATGGTTCGAAAAAACACAGGCTTGCTTGAACTTCCAACAAAAAATGAGTGAGTTGTTGTGGTGACTACTTATGAAAAATTGCCAGTGCTGTCTCACTTAATGATAATAATAATAATTTGTATTTGTATAGCGCATATCCATGCTCTACAGCATTCTCTATTCCCTTTACAACTATTATTATCTCAGCAGACTCTAGAACATTGGGAATCATTCTCGGAAGCATACATGGCAAGCTGTGGATTGCATGTGCTGAAACACTAACCAGCTGACAAGATCTTTTGCTGTCTATTATAGCTAGGTGCTCATTCCCACCTAGGTGAAGTGAGAAAAATTTGTGTTAAGTGCCTTTCCCAAGGACACAACATTGGATCTCTGACCAGATTCTAACCCACAACCTTACAGTTGCAAGTCTGAGAGCCACCAATGCCATACACTTCTAGTTAGTATGATAGTGTTTGAGTGCCTGTAAAATGGCAACTCACTCTAATGCTTTCTTGGAAGCTGAGAATGTTTTGGAATGTTCTGTAATTTGTTACAGTAATGGTTATTGCATAAGTGCATAAACCTTCTTTTGAGTAGGCATATCACTCTACAAATGCAGTTTGTTATTTTAACATGTAATTTTATGTGAATCTGTGTCCACTGGAGACTTGACTGATTTAATCATAGGAATGGTTTATATTGCCTTATTTTTCTCTGTTTATTCCCATGAATAAGTTCCACTATGTCAATATTTTTTAACATAACCATCGTGCCTTAGAGGTCACATGCAACCACTTAATTTGCAGTATGTTTCCTTTTCTCATGTTGGCTGGTAGCAAACTTCACCACACCAGAGGGTACTTATTATATCATGCAAGTATGGCTTCAGAATTACACACCCAAGGTTTTTTTGTCATAGGACAATAACAAATCGATTCAACACATTTCATTCTTTTCTGTGTTACTCTTGGTCGAATCTGTCTCTGTGGCCATTATTGTGATGAGGTTGTTGTATACTTTGAAGGTGGGTGGTTGATGGGTGCTCTGGTGTGGTGTGCTCCTTCTTTCCTATCAAACATCTATCATCATCATCTTTCCTCCTTTTTTTATTTGTATGTTACACTCTAGTAACAATTCTAATCTTTGGAACTTATATGACCTGATTGTGTTAAAGCGCCGCAAAACTCTTACCAAAACTAAAATACTATTACAATTCTTTTGTCTTGCATTTGGTTCTGTCCACAGTCAGAAATCCACTCCCTTGCTCCTGGCTGCCAGTTCCGGAGGTTTGTCAGCGGTGCAGTGTCTTATAGAGCTGGGTGCTATGGTGCGTACCAAGGATGGGGACGGCAATGATCTCGTCACCCTGAGTGCGCTCCGGTTTCACACCAACGTGCTGGAGTTCATGATACAGATGGACAGCCCTGACGCTCCGGTGTGGGATGTTTTAGTGGGTAAGTTTTCCTCTTCTTTTTATAAGGCAGGAAGGTGTTTTAGTTTTTTTTGGTCATAGGTAGGTGTTTTATTCAGTGTTTAAGGCCATTGGCCGGCAACACATAAAACGTACGCATTTTACAGAAGAGACTTCCATGAAAACAGCATAAATTATAAATGATATACCTATCAATAACATTTTAATATGGTGTCGAGTTGTTAACACAAAATTTCCATAATAAAGTAGAATAGGTTGTACCTCTTTTTTAAATTCTCTTTCTAGAGCATACATTATAGTTGCGCTCATATGACCTTATGCCGCTGCGAGCGCCGTAAAACCTCTACTAAAACTAAAATACATTATAGTTAAGTGTTGGTTCGACAACCACAGTGCTACTGAAGTTCTGATAAAAAGTGATGAGAGTTTTGTAAAGGTTTCTTGCCCAGTGTTAAAAAAAGGGAGAGAACGGAGAGATAATGGTCAAGTAATCTTTGTTCACTGTTCTTAAAAAAAAAGATAATCTCAATCAGTGCGTAACTGGCGTCTGTGGTGTAGCAGTTAGGTGCTTTACCGTGCACCATCACACACAGATGTGAGTTTGGTTTCCTTATGGGAAGGTTTTTTATTGAATATCTTTATCTGTCTGCTAGGGTTGGTCCTGACTGGCAGGGTTGATGTTGCCTGCCTCTTAAAGTATTTAAATGTAAGGCAGCGTGGTGAAATCAGGCTCTCATCAAAATAATGTTGAATTTTTTTTATTTGGCTCAACACCTACTTCCATTTAAAAGCATATTTCTCTGTGGATTTTACAGAAAAACGTAGATCAAAGACACAGAAAAACTAAATTTTGACAGTCATTTTCTGGCTAATTTTACCTCAGAGACCAGGCTACCCTTAACTTCTTCAATCTCAAATATTTTGACTTCTATTCTAAATACAGTTGAACCTGCCTTGACGGTCACCTGTATAAAACGACCATCTTATTTTATCAACCCACTGTCAAATTTACCTGCCTCAAAACTAGCTCTTTTGCCTTGTGTGAGTCACTGTAACTTTTGCTCGAAGGCTACAGTTCTATCTCAGCTATAAATGATGTGGTGTTTTTCAATACATATGAATGCATGAACAATATGATGTTCTGTGTACCTTATGCTAAAATGTTGTGTCATTTGAAATGAAATTTCTCTATGTGGATTAATAAAATTATCTTTTTAACAAGAAATGTAGGAACCATATTGTGCATCTCTGTGCTTCAATATTTTTTCTTTTATTGTTTTAGGTTTACATACATACATCTATCAATAAATTACTGAAAAAGAATGTTATATTTATTGCCAGTCCATCAGTGTCATGAGATTGCTCTTTCTACAGATATGCTTAATGACGAAAGTATGGCTAAAAAGGACAGTGCAGTGAAATGTTTAGAAGTGCTCTCAACATCGAAACCAGACCATTGGAAATGCATACTGGAAGCAAGTAAGAAGTCATGTCATTGTGTTGGTTTATAGTTGATAGGGACTTCATGTATTGTAGAGATGAGCAATATTTGTTCCCATGTGTCAGAACTCAACTTCCTTATCATTTCTCATTTCTTTTTAGCACCAGCAATTATACAGCCTGTGTTTGTGTTAGAAAGATTCATGACCTGATCCTTTGCATCTTGTTTGTTTGAACAATTGACTTGATAAGATAAGATAAGATAAGATGCATCTTTATTGCCCAGATCCTGACGCATTGGTTTAGTGTTTCACCATGTACACACACCCATACACAGGTACACACATACACAGTCTCACACACACGCACACGTACACACACATACACACTCACACACCCACACCCACACCCTCATCCACACCCCCCCCACACACACACACATGCACACACACAAACATGTACACCCACACACACACATACATGCACACACTTGCATACGCACACTCGTGTGCTCACACACGCTCTCTCACACATCTTCTCCTCCAGTACGACAATTATTGTTGTCAATGTTCTTTTCTCTGACTCGAGCAATGCTTTTTTTTCCTCAGATGGTGTCCCTGCCTTAGTGAGTCTCCTGCACCTGGACAATGTAGAGATTCAGTCTGTGGCTGCGTCTGTCCTGTGCAACACCTCGGAGAATTACGAGATTCGCCTGGCTCTGTCGAAAGCCAAGGCTGGCCCCATCCTCATCCAGCTGCTCAGTTCTGAGGTGGATGACATCCAGTCACGGGCGGCCATCATTCTCTCAGACATTGCCTGTATTGAGGGGAATCAGGTAACTCACTAAAAAGTGATATTGATCTGAGGGGGTCAAAATGGTGATTAAAATTTATTAAATTGTTGAAACAGTCCTGAAGTCAAGTTAACTTGATCAAGGTTTTGTATGCTCTAGATAGGGAAGATGACGGGTG
>NW_004797283.1:1216949-1236754 GCF_000002075.1 Aplysia californica | reverse complement strand
TGTAAGGTGAAGTAGAAACTTCTAGTTTTATTGCTTTGTGTTTCCAGACTTTGATTGCTGACAATGGTGGCATTGCTCCCTTGGTGAACCTTCTGGACTCGGAGCTAGAGGATGTGCTTGTGAATGCTGTCAATGCCATTCGTGTGCTGTGCAACGGCAACCAGTGTAACCAGGACGCTGTTGCCCAGTGCGGGGGTCTGGAGCCATTGGTTGAGTTCTTGGATGTCAAATCTGGTGAGAAAGAAGGAAAATGAAACTGAAACTACAGTTAAACCTGCTTTGACAGCCATCTGTATAAGACAATTATCTGTACAAACGACCAGTTCTTATTTCCTCCCTTAGATTAAAAAAAATTAATATAATGACACTGTGTAAGACGTCCACCTATCTAAGACAATCGCTTTTCTCCACGAAAATGGGTGCCATCTAGGTCAATTTCAATTGTATTATTGTTTTGTTAATGTAAGGTAGACAAATGCAGTTTCCGGGACACTTGACTTGACATAAAAGCTTTGAACATCTTGCTCTCAATGGAAAAATTAAAGGCAAACACAGCAGGGATGGACTTACTTTACTTTTACTTTTCCGATCCTGCGGCCATTTGGGTTCTAGCCCTTCGGCCTGGGGGTGGGCTTACAACAACTTATTTGGATATCCTGAACGGATGGGTGACGAGTAAACAATAGGATGATGTAGTTTTTTTTAAGAGCATCTGAGCAGAGAGATAAATGGATAACCCTGATCGCTTATGTTTGTTCCAGATTTGGCACTTTATGATATGATGAGTGTAAGATGTGTGTGTGTGTGTGTGTGTGTGTGTGTGTGTGTGTGTGTGTGTGTGTGTGTGTGTGTGTGTGTGTGTGATTGTTTATTAGTTTGAGGTCAAATAAATTCAAGAGATAGGTGGCTTTTCTTTAATTTGATGAGGGCGGAAGAGAAATACAATTTTTATTATAAATTTTCTTTTCATATTTATACTCTTTGTGTTTTTTTAGTTTAATGAATGGGGAAAACCAGTGGTTAGCATTATGGTTTGGTGTAGCAAAAAAATATGCCCTTCTTTCCCTTACTTTAATTTTAGTGCTTTGATTTTCCATGATCACAAGAAGACATATTCATGTAAAAACACTTGCAACCAAATAGCTGAGAGGCTGCAGTAGTTTTTTCTATGTGGTTGTAGAAGAGCTTAACACTACAGGCAAAAGATGTATAATGATGTTATTTTTGTATTTTCTTTTTTATAAAAGGAATGTTACTCATAGTACACTTAGGTCAACTCTTGATTGGTAGATTCAAAGAAATATGATAAATTAAAAGGCTTTTATGTTATTGTGATTAAACGCTCAGAGATTCTTGTTTTAAGTTCATTTTTAGTAAGAGTTTTTCGGCACTTGCCACACTATTAGGTCATATAGATGCTGGAGGTAAGAAGTGTTACTAGGGCATAACATACAAAGATGAGAAGGAGGAAAGATAGGGATGATAGCTGTTGAATCGGAAAGAATGAACAAACCACACCGGGGAGCCCACCAACCACCCACGAGAGATTATTGCACTATAGCGTTCAAGACCAAATGTGAGGCATCGTAGTGAAATCAGGCGCTCGTCAAAAAAATGAATGTGAAGAAACTGGCATTTTTCCGCAGGTTTGGGAATTTTTATCAAATTTTGGTTTTTGGATCAACATCTTTCATGCCCATTAAAAAACACATTTCTGTGTGGCTTTTACTGAAAAACGTTGATTAAAGACATAAAAAATGTAAATTGGAAGTTTCCACAGACTCTCAAGCTACGGAAATGATTAAACTCTCGCGGAAATAATTAAACTCTCGCAGCCATTTTCTCGCTAAGTTTACCTCTGAAACCAAGTGACCCCCACCTTTTTCCATCGCAAATATCTTAACTTGCGTTCACGATAAATGGATATTTTTTTCCCTCGAAAGCAAGGCAAATGGGCAGGCTTTAAGATGATACCAATAACTCCAGATGCCAAAAAATTGATGAGCGCCTGATTCCACCGCATCGTTAGACAAATGGTGTTTGTTGCTCTTGTTTTTGCTCATTCTTTTCCATCTTCTACATGCAGAAGACCTTCAGGCTGGTGCTGCTGCTGCTCTGGCTGCCGTCACGGCAAAGAACATTGAGAACCAGAATGCTGTGATCAAAGACAATGCTCACAAGTATGTAGAACATTTTTACTTTTGCTCTGTTGTGTGTGTTATTATCAGACATTATTCTTTGAGTTTTTGCATTCAGAGTTCTAAAGGTCAGTGCTTTAAATTCTGTTGATAGAAGTGTTCCTGTGATGATACTTAATTTCTTTATTTTTGTCTTTTTTGTTAGGCTTTTCTAGCTTTTCCTGGGATGAATTAAAAAATATTTCCCCCAAAGTTGGTCGTTTCTTCAAAAATTAGGGTTCAAGCTTTGTTTGGCTGGAGTTATTAAATGTGGCATAAGGAAAGACAGTAGAACCTGCTCTAATGTGCACCTGTCCTATGCAGGACAATCAACTGTACAAACGACCACTTCTCACTTTCTCCCTTGTATTTTTTTCTTTATCAAAATAACACTGTCCAAGACATCCCCCTGTCTAAGACAATCACTTTTTCTCCTTGACAATAGATAGTCATCTAGGACAATTTTGACTGTATACTTAAAAGATTATGGTAAAAATCATATTATTATCATATTCCTTGCAGTTCTTTGTAAGAAACTCTCAGTCCATGAGCCCAACATGCTGTTGTTTTATTACTTCAGACCCCTAGTGGAACTGATCCGATGCAGCCGTAGCACAACGGTGCAGGTGAAAGCTGCCAGTGCTGTGGAGGCTCTGGCTACAAACAATGCTTACAGTCAGAAGCGCTTCCTAGAACTGGATGCTCCGAAAGCTTTGATTCGACTCTTGAAGGTGGAGTGCAGTCATTATGTTTTTTAAAAAAACTTTCTTGTTTTCCTTTAAAAATTGATCAATTAAAAAAAAAAAAGAATTTTAGCTATCTTAGCTGTCAGTCTTTCTTGTTTGTTGAAAGTAATGAATTACTGAATAAATAGTAAAGTAACTGCTTAAGATCTATCTTTATACTTCAGTTGTGGAAACTTTTATAGTTAAGAGTCAGTGCATTAT
This sequence comes from Aplysia californica, assembly GCF_000002075.1. Taxonomy (NCBI): domain Eukaryota; kingdom Metazoa; phylum Mollusca; class Gastropoda; order Aplysiida; family Aplysiidae; genus Aplysia; species Aplysia californica. The sequence goes on along the minus strand of NW_004797283.1, from coordinate 1,233,630 downwards.
ACTAAAAGACATCTGATTGTCAGAATACTATTTGCAAGATTTTTTACTTTGATTTAATGATGATGCCTTGTCCAATAATGCACATATGTATTGGGTTTCTAGTGGGAAGTGTAGAAAACAGTTGTTTATCAATATCACAGAATGATGTACAGAAAAGTGGGAGACATAGAATAATATCAAGAGACTAGTCAGGATAGGGAAAGAAGGAAAGTGGCCTTTACCCTGATGCAGGGTGAGAAAGGCAGTGATGATGGTGATGATGATGATGATGATGATGATGATGATGATGATGATGATGATGATGATGTTGATGATGTTGATGATGATGATGATATTTTGTCAATATGCCATAAAACAAAATTTATATGTTACATTAAGCAGCTGCTTCTATTCTCCTTTTCCAGTATACTACAAATCTTTCAGATTTTGGTTTATTGGGAAGTTTAATGAAAGAAGCTGATATTTCATTGGGAAGTTTAATGAAAGAAGTTGATGATATTTTTTTGAGAAGTTTAATGAAAGAAGTTGATGGTTTTACTTTTCAGAATGTCTTTGTTGAAGTGCGTGAACAAGGCGCTTGTGAAAGAAGCTGATATTTTATTGGGAAGTTTAATGAAAGAAGTTGATGATATTTTTTTGAGAAGTTTAATGAAAGAAGTTGATGGTTTTACTTTTCAGAATGTCTTTGTTGAAGTGCGTGAACAAGGCGCTTGTGCCTTGTGGTCTCTGGCTGGCAACACCAAGACACAGCAGAAGTACATTGCTGAACGCATCACCATTCCACACATCATCCAGATGCTGCTAGAAGCTACGGAGAAGCTTCTATATGTTGGTTTGTATTGAAGTGAATTTTTGGTTGTTACTTGTGTTCCAGGGTGCTTGTTTGTCTAATGGAAAAGTGTTTGCTAATGACGTTGGAAGTGCTGGATACTGATCCGTTACCTGTGAGCTCTCATCTTATCATTGGAGAGCAGCATTACAGAGGGCAGCGAATCACTTGAGCATGAGGCTTTATGAATTAGAAATACTGAAGCTAAGAGAGAAGCCTGCAAGCTGTGCATATCCACAAGTGGAAATGAAGTTTTTAAATGTTCAAACTGTGGCGGACTCTTCTTTGTCAGAATTGGGTTTTTTTTGCCATAGCGGAAACCAAAAATCATCTTAACCTTTATTTCTTCTATGTCTCTTTAAGAAATATTCTCCTCTGCATATGCATTGGTCATTGTCAGACATTGACTGACAAAATATTATTTTTATTAATACCTGCAAGCGCAGTCGACGGTATGCTAAAAAGATGAGTAAGCCAGTTTGCTGGCACTGGGTTAGATGATTAATTGATATCAGTCACTATAGGCCCAAGGTGTATCATTGACGCCTCCAGGTTCACCACATTGGGTGCTCGTGGGACTGCAATTCGTAGACAATGAGTGGTTGCACGACGTACTAGGCCTAATGATTGTGATATTGTGATGTTGTGAGCGAGCAAGCGAGCTGACCTGGGTGCACAGTTCCGATCAGCGTCACTGACTCTGCTCGCTTGCTCGTTTATGATGTCACAAACAAGCAGTGACTGAGTAAAAGAGCAGCTAATAATGAACCTTTGTGATGTACTGGTGAACCTTTGTCCACCTGCAGTCTGATGCAGCAAGTAATTAATTTATACGCTTGAGTATTTGGGGATGTTAGAAATGAGAGCTTGTTTTTTTGTGCAATTTAACAAATTTGCATTCAGAACTCGACTCTTCTACACTAGTGTTTGCTTGTCATGCCAAAGTATGTAGGGTGATTCCCAGCTCGTACAAACATAGTTAATGGAGGACTAGAGTCTTTTTTCAATTATTTTATTTTTTTTTCACCTACGATCCAAGTATAAGAAGGATTAAGGATTTAAATTTCTTGAATAAGGATGAAGAACTCGGAGGTCTTTTGTGCATATGGGGTACATTTAACATAACTCAGCAGTTGAAAGCCAAAGGTAACTATCCCTAGGAGGAGGAGAAGAATATGTAGACCTAGGAAGATGTCGCAAAACAAGACAATGTGTTCTAACTTCATCCTCTTGGTTTGTCTTGTAGTATCTGTCTGGTTTTGCTTTTTATGTTTTGTTTGTTACTTGTTTGTGCTGCGAGGACAAGGCAAAGTGGAGTTGGAAAGGGCAATGAACATCTATTTTAGTGATGGTGTAAAGGGCACTCATATAAAGCTTATACGTGAACATCTATCGTATGTCTCCTGTCCTCTCTCCCTCTGCGAGTGTTTTGTGAGCAATCTGATTTTGTCTTCTACTGAGAAAGAGAGAGAGGGAAAGAGAGAGAGAGAGAGAGAGAGAGAGAGAGAGAGAGAGAGAGAGAGAGAGAGAGAGAGAGAGAGAGAGAGAGATTACATGTATTTAAGACCTTTTATGTTTTGTGTATGTGTGAGTATCTATTACCCTTCTAACACCACTGCCATTGTAAATGACCAAGCCAAATTTCTCCCTGTGAGAGAAATAAAGATTGTTATTGCCATTCTCAAAGTCTGGCTATTATATATAGTGTGGACCTGTTGTAAATCATGACTCAATAACAACTATAATATTGTCAAAGAAATTTATTATCTAGAATATAATGATATTCGACTCTATTCAGATCAGATGTATCTTCTTTGCTTAATGGCAAAAGGCAGTTTTACAAAATACTTATGCTGACTTTACTAGAGCAGTTTTTTTTGTATGCAAAATGTACGTGAATGATTACACTTCACCTTGACTATTCTCCACAGTGTTTTAAAATATGCCTTCAAAGGTTCTACTACAAAAATAGTAATAGTCTGAATAAGGATTGTTTCTATTCAGACTATGAGCTGAAGTGAGAAAATACTGGCATCAGTCAAGCAGACATTATGTTTAGAGAAGATTTTCATATGACCTTATGCAATTGCAAGCGCCGTAAAAAGTCTACTAAAACTAAACACTGGAAACATGATGATAATAATTTTGGAAAGATATACTTTATCATTATGTTGTTTTTTTTCAGGTTGTATGACAGCCATAGCTTTGGGCTATGAAAACATGGCTAGTCAGAACAAATTAGCTTCTGCAGATGCTTTTCAACAACTGGTAAGACTTTTACGCTCGGCAAAGACATCGGAGAAAGTCCTGCTGATGGTCATCAAAGTTCTGGGAATACTATGTGTTGGTATGTGATAACTTGTAAAAGCACTATGCCTCTAATGTTAAACTTAAAGAGCTAGTTTTTAGTCTTGTATCCCTTCCAGTTGAAGGTTTTCATGCCTATAGCATAACTTTGCTGGCAGACATGTTCATTCCATATTACCACCTCAGCCCCTTTTGGTGTATTTAGAGTGGTAGCAGCTAAGTGATCAAACGCTATCATGTTCTTATTCCTGTCCCAATCAAAGGACTAGCAAGTAGAAATTATGGCAAAGTTCCAGCCCTTGGATTTATTGTCTTATCTAACGACACCGGGATCAGATTCCTGTGATCTTAAGACTGGGAGTCCACCTTTTGTATGAATGATACAGATTGCTTAATACTAATAGGTCATGTTTAATTAAGACAATTCCTATTCTGATGGGTTTAAGAATCTTTTTTTTTTTAAGTACTATTTTTTGTGAAATGATACTAACTACTACTGCTGCTGTTGCTACTGCTGCTGAAAATAAATAGCATATTTATATAGTGCTCTATCCTATACAAGTAAAAGCTCTAAGCACTTAATGCTCAAAGATAATATTGTGTCAGTAGTTAACTAGTATGAGGGACTATACTGAAGCTACATTTTACCACGTAAATGCACAAATAAACACATGCTCATCAGGTGTGGCTTACCGGAACAACAAAGTGACTCAGAGGAAAATTGCTGAAGAAGGAGGGATCCCAGTTCTTGTTCACCTCCTTATCCACCCTCCTAATGACGAAATCAAAGTGGAAGTGGCCATATCCTTGGGCTGTGTTGTGCTCAGCAACAAAGAAAATCAGGAGAAACTTCAGGAAGAGCCAGGGTTCAAGTTTAACATTCTGTTAGCTTTGTTGAAATCAAAAGATCAGGTAGGTTTCTGTATTCTATTTGATGACAAAAGGGAAAAGCTGTGAATGAAAATCAAAAGGGGCTAATTCAGTAGTTTTTAATAGTTGTGTTTTTTTAAATTTCAAGCTGCTAGCTTTATTTTTATCTTCAGACTTAACTGGAGTATTGCACTGAGTGTTTTTACCATTTTCTGGAAAAAGTGCGGACTTTTTTGCAAAACAGAATATTATATTTTCTTAGTGAGTTCAGTTGTTTACTTATCCCTAGAGTTATAAGAAATTTTTAATCTTGGCAATTTCCCTGCAGTTTCAGCCTGTCCGACTGCTTTTTTAGAGCTTTCTTTACCCCAATTCTGTTTCTCATTGGCAGGAAACTCAGCTGCGGGCAGGCATGGCTCTGACAATCTTTGCCTTCAACAACACACCACAACAGTTTGCTATCCGAGAGGCAGGGGGCATAAAGTACAGCATCTTTGAGAAGTTTGTGAACTCCCAAGATGAATTCTACCAATGCTATGCTGCCTTCCAGGTGATGTTATTGTTGATGTCAAATGCCCTGTTAAGTTTCATCGTCATCATCATAAAGTGCCAGCTCATAAACAGACATTAACTATCATGGTTTACGATTCATTTCTCCGCTTGAATGCTCTCGAAAAACAATATTATTCTGGTCTTTCCGCTCACCCATCTGTTACGGTTTTCCAAATAGGTTGCTCTGGGTCTACCCTTGCCTCGTCTGCCCTCTATTTTTACAGTGAGAGCAAGATTTTCAAAGCCTTTATGTTAAGTCAAGTGTCTGAGAAACTGCCATCGTTTCTTCCTGACTGTTTTTATTAGTGGCTTAATGTGGGTGATTTAGATTGCAAGAGAGCTTGGTCACGCATCAGAACATCTGATAAGCAATATTCAAATGAGGATGTGAAAAAGGATATGCCTCTGGCAGGGATTTAAACCTTGACCATTTGCATGGCAGATTAAATTTGTAACCTTCCTCACCACCTTCAAGGTAACCAATAAAGTTGAAGCCCTCCTTTCATTTATACCTCTTCATTTGGGTACTGATATGTCTTTCGACGTGAAAATTAAAGTGGTCAGTCGTTAGAAAAGTGTTGTTGCCTTACTTCCAGTAATCATCTGTGCCTTTTTACTGTCTTGTGAAAGGTCTATGAGAAAGCTACATTAATGTTAACACTAAGTTGCTAATGTAAGAAAAGTGTAAGAAGGGGGGGGGGGTCAAAATGTCCCGAAAAGGTGTAAGATTATATTTGAACAGCCCCTAAAAGAGACCTGTTTTCGGCAATTGTTGAAAAGTAATTTGACATTGAAGTCTTCGTAGAGGAATGTCCCCGAGGTACTACCAGAGGCTCACCGGCACAGCGGTTCGGACCGCAAGCCGGCTTGCCATAAATAAGAAGTTAATGTCTGAGTACCGTTTTCTACAGTCGTATTGAGAACACTTTACTAGTTGTAAGTTTTGTCTTTAAGCACTCAGTAGATAGGCAAGTTCAAGCTTTACTTTGTCCATGTCCTGTAGTTTAGATTTTTTCGTAGCAGAGTCTTTGGAAACTTTTGATCCATCATGATTTAGGTACTAGTTGAAAACCAGGATGATATTTTTTTGAGACTGATAAATTAACTGGTCTTCTGTCTCAACATTAACCAACTCACATATACCCTCACCCTTTTTACTGGCGTCTATGGTGTAGCGGTCAGACAATTTGCTGTTGCACGCAAGAGACCCAAGTTCAATTTCTGAGTGGGGAGAAATTTTTAATCAAGTATCTCGGTCTTTTTTCCAGGATATGTTATCCTTCTCAGCCTGGGTTGGCCCCGACAGGCAGGGTTGGAAGCCCACCTCCTAAATTATCTAAATTGTATTGATGGGGATGTAAAGACACATAATAAAAAGACCCATTTCATTCACCCTTTTTCCTGTCTGCTCCAAAAAAAATTGTGTCTGCAGAAGTTATGAGAAAAAAACAGATTGTTGGAAAAAAAACCCCAAACTTTTCAAAATGGCTGTTGTTCACAACCAGGACAAATTTCTGCTGTGAGATCAATAATGTTTGCCAATGTCACTGTCAGTACCATTGTCAATCTTCATTTATAATCCATTTTATTGCCATTACTGATAGCTTAGTTACTCTCATAATGTTTTGAGGAACAATAGTGTATGATGATTTTAATGATGATGGTGTATTCATCTCAAATGAAAATGATAAATAATTGTTCATATATATTATGCATGTCACTGTGGGTCTGTAAGTATTAGCATATTATATGTATGTGTACAGATGTGAGTAGAAGAGAGGATGTGTGAGAGTGTGTTTGTTTTTGAGTGTGTGTGTGTGCGTGCGCATGTGCCCCTGCACTTGTGCCCGTGCACTTGTGTGTGTGTGTGTGTGTGTGTGTGTGTGTGTGTGTGTGTGTGTGTGTGTGTGTGTGAGTGAGTGTGTGTGTGCGTGCATGTGTGTGGGTGTACATGTGTGTGTGTGTGTGTGTGTGGTGAAACAAACCAATATGTCAGCATCTGGACAAAGCAGATTTATCTTACCTTTTCTTACCAGTGAGTGCCTTTTTTCATTTCATGTATGCAAATAAAGCTCTAATAGATCTAGTTGTAAAGCACTTAGAGCATGCAGTATTGTGTATATATGGACTATATAATTGCAATTATTATTGTAAGCACTCAGAGGTAATACTTGTATGGAATAGAGTGATACATTAACCTCTTTGTGACACAGGGTTAGTTAGTTCTGCACGGGGCACAATTTGGGATCCCCAGGAACACAGAGTAGTGTTATAGATTTAGTGGTCAGTTTCCTATATTTAGACCCAGTTTTCAAATACTACTAACAGTAACTAGAAGAAAAAGATTTTTTCGCACATAAAAAATACTCCCGAATGTGAATCTGCGATTAATTGTACGAAATGCTTCTGATAGAAGCAGTATGCAGCATACAACCTGTAACGAACAGTGTTTGTCACCGTGGTCCTCGCGCTTAGCAAGGCATAATGAATGCTGTACATCACAGCAGCATCTTGGCTTGTTCGCTGTGTAAGAAAAAATGACACACGGCGTACATCATATAGGTCACGTAGGGGTTAATGCATTCTATTGTTATTATCATTACTTCTACTACTGTTATTATTATTATTATTATTGTTATTACGATTATTTGTAACTTTATGTTATGTTCATCCCTGGCACAGATCGTGGTACTAGCCAGAGTTATTGTTGACCGGGATCAGGTGCCTCTGACCGCCCAGGGCATCACAATGTTGGTGGACAAAATCGGTTCTGACAAGGACAAGGTTGTGGTTTTAGCATGCAGCCTGTTGTCCTCCCTGGCACATACCAGGGCTGGTTTGACCGATGCTATGATCACGACCGGGGCACTTGACCTTTTAGTCAGTAAGCTGGACTCGGAGAATGATCTAGTGAGTGGAAACTTCTGTATGACACAGGACTGTGGATTTGTTTTCTTTTGTGCCTTGTTAATTGGAATACAATACTTTGCTACTATTTTTTACCTTTTTAAAAATAAATTGGTTTAAGTGAAGAATCTGACAGTGTTTACAATTACAAGGATTTTTTTTCTTCTCAATACATATTTGCTGAATTACAGCCAGGGAATTTGGGGCTTCCAGTTTATTCCAAGTTGGCACAGCATATTTCATTATAATATTGCAAATAGAATAAGTAGGCCTACCTCTCTATGATGCGTATTTAATTTTGTGTTGAGAATGTTTAGAAATAACTGATAATTCCTATATTTCTTAAGGCCCATTCAAATGAATGTCAGAAATTGTACCAAAAAGATAAGATAGAAAGGACATTCACTGTATACCTCAAAGTTTCCAGTTTTACTTTTCTCGAATGAAGAGAATTGTAAGTATTGCTGGATGTAAAGAACTGTCAGGAAATTAAAGTGATACATGTTTATAGGTTTGGTTTATATTTACAACTGGCACCAGTGGATATGTGGAGGAAGGAGGAGGAAGATGTTGGATAGACCTATTGTTTTCCAGCAGGAGATATAACCCCATTGCATTGAGAATTTTCATTTGTATTGACTGAGGCTTATGATATTTGTTATTTCGTTTCCTCCTTTCTTGTTGTCTGTAATCTATTTTGTTTTTGAAGAGACATGTCTGTATCCAGCAGGACATTACTCTCAAATCAGACAGAATCAAACAACAGTCGAACCTGTTCTCCTGTTCTAACAGCCACCTATCGAAGACATTCACCAGTACTAATGACCGTTTCCTACTCCTCCCCTTGCATATTTTTTTTGTTCGTTATACAAACACTGTCCGAGACTTCTACATATCTGAGACAAACGACCGCTTTTCTCTTTTACCATAGGTGGCTGTCTTAGACAATTTTGACTGTAATCTTTGTCACTTCTCTGAACTGCAGGTAAGAAATGGTGCTGCTGTGACTATGGGGTACCTGACCTTTAACAAAACAGCGTACCGCTTGCTGTTTTCTTTGTGTCGCAACATGCCTGGCCTCTACAATAAACTAATGGACAACATTGGAGATGAGCCGCGCATCAACTCAGAATTCATCAACGACTTCAAACGTGCCATGGTCATCGGGCTTCCTACACAATGGTCAGTTTTGTTTTTATTGCAACTAATGAGAACCTCAGCTTGAGTCAGTTTTTATATTTTTAAATTTCAGCTAATGAGACCCGCAATTTGGGTCATTATTTTTTTTTTCAACTTGTGAGAACCTAAGCTTGATAATATTTACTCAGTGATCCACTTAGTGCCTACATTCTGTTTCCGTGAATATGTCAGTCTATGCTTGTATTCTGTTTGTACCACATCCATAAAAACAATGAGAAAAATTTGTTTCTCCACAATTTAAAGCGACCCTCAGGGACAGGCAGTGTCATGGACTTCTATCCTATCTTTTGATATCTGTCTTAGGATGAAAATTTTGCTAGCAGTAAAATCAAAATTGTTTTCCTCTAAGTCCTTGAGTCTCCATCTCGACCAAGTTTTTCAGTACGTAGATAATTGGAAAAAAAGAGATAAAGACATTATTTTGAAAAGCTGTTTTGAAAGTTTTGGATGCATCTAAATTATAAGTCATAAATGTGGTCAAATATAATTGGGTAGGGATTTAATTTAAAAGAACCCAGTGACCTCTATTTTTTCTTTCCATTTCCGTCAGTATTTAATATAGAACTTAAAGTTTTATTTAATCTATAATATCAACATTTTTAGCGCTATTTTTTCTATCGTTCCTTTTTTTCAAATTCTGTAGCTTTTTTGTTTCTGCCTTTATATGACAACAATGTTCTTGTTCTTGTGATTCCTGCTTGGATGAAGTTCATAGACAGCTAAATGCCATGAACTTACAAAAATATGTATAACATTAGATAGATATGAAATATGTATAACATTAGCTTTTGGTCAATATATGCCTTGTGCTCTTGTATTTTATAATAGTTATGCTAAAAAAAATTAAATACTTTCAAGGTCAATTCAGTTACTAGGTTCTTTATTTTTCATTGTTTTAATACTGTGCATATAGTGCATAGAACAAAGATTATTTCTAGATCTTTCAGATGCAATGTTTTTTATGCTCGCCCATTTTTAAACCATGATCTGACCAAGCTTGTCGATAGTGTTCCAGTGAACATCCATGGCAGGGATGATTTATCATTCTCAAATAAAGTAGCCAAACATTTCCCTAACTTGCTTTTTGAAGAGCGTTTACTACTAATCCTTCATAGTGACTCAGTGTGTTTCCATCGCTTCTCTATTTGTTACTACTGTTTGTTGTTCTTGCTGAAGAAAAAAACAATGTATTATTTCATCAAGAATTTTCTTTTGCTTCACTTGGTTAGCTTGGAAATCAATGGAGGCCGTCCAGTTGAGTCTGGTAAACCATACTCAGGAAGTAAGTATCATCATGTACAGGTGGATAAGTGTGTGCTATTTTCTTTTTGTTGTTGGAATTTCTTGGAGTAAATAAAAATCTGTCTTGGAATTGTTGTTCCTTTTGAGCAAGGATATGATATAATATATATAATGTGAACAGTTTCTGGACTAAATGCGAGATATCCATTTTTCCGGTTTTGAGAAAACTAAAAATTTATATTCTTACCCCATTTACTGAATAATATAGAGCAACTTTGGTTTTAGAGTAAACATGATGCAAGGCTTAGTTGATATTTGCCAATTGATGAAATCTATGTTGCATTTTTATCCATTGATGAGATCTCCACACATTTTTGACAAAACACGACTTATCTGCATTGATACTATAAGGAAGAGAAAGAACCGCTGACAAACTTTCGTCGATCACAAGTGAAGTCACGTGACTCGAGGAAAGAACTTGATTGACATGCAGAGGATATGTTGCGAGGATCAAAAAAAGCTCTACCGTTCTGTCACATTTTGTAAAAAAAGCGCAATTTTCTGCAGTTCTTTGATGAGGAAATATTGCGTTTTGTGAAAAAAAAAGTTGGCTTCGGAATGTGCTTCACCTTTCGAGATACGATGATACTAGATTTGGCCAAATTTCGAAAGTAGTGTTTGTCGCCTTTTGTCGTGAAACTGTTCATATTTATAACTCAGGAGCAGAGAAGAACACATTAATTTTGCTTAAAAGAGCCAAGGAAACAAATAGTTATATGTTGTCTGGCACATGAAATGAAATCTAATGATGAATAAGACACAAAAATCAGTTCTTTAAAATATTCCAACCTCTTCAACCTGTGATGTTACAAATGGGGTCACTCAAAAAAAGTAAGTCGCAAATTGTGCTACCGTACTTCAAATATATCACTTTTTTGAAAAAGATCTGTACTGGGTGTGGACGCCATTTTGGTCAATAAGAGCGACCCCTCATTTTTGCTTTGACCTTTTATGGTTTAATATTGCCTTGTTGGGGACTCCATTCCATTCGTCTACAAGGCATTCAAAGAGTTTGTTGAATGTCTGGGGAGCTGGCTTTGTTGCCCAAACTGCACACACTAGAATGTACCACAATATTTGGATACAGTTTATGTCTGGACTAACAGCAGACCATGTTTTCATGATATAAATTTTGTCGTGTTCAAGAGACTGCCATGTAGCAAAAGCGCTATGGGAATTATTATGTTGGATTGGTGCCAATCTGTTCCAGTAGCTTTTACTGATATTTGTGCAACAAAAGATGGATGTTTGTACAAGCAAAAACATCTTTCAAACATGAAATGGAACTTTACAAATGCTCTGTGTAGAATAGATAACGAGATTTCCTGGCTAACCTCTTTTGAATGACTGATCACCAGCTAACTACAATTCTGTTAGGTTTTTTATTGCTGTAATTATGTCCCTTGTTCATTAATATAATAAATCGTCGGCGGAGAATTCTAACCGTCTAACTCCGAAATTTTCTTGAATTGCTTTTTTCCTTAAATTAGATCGACATGACGAATGGCTACGTCCTATTAAAATCAAGAACAATTTTGACAAACAAAAGTCTTGTTTTAAAGAGAAATTCTAACCGTATATTCCGACTGGCTTCCGTGACTGAAGAATTCTAACCGTCTAATTCGTTTAGGTAGCCTACCATTGTGGATCACGGCGATAACGTTTTGCTTCGAAGGAGGCGTTTGATTATAAATAAATGTAAAATCAGAAAAGGCTGCTTTTGTTAAAAGGTTGGTCGACTGTGTCGAGCCTGTGGAGAAAAAGTAGAGAGAAAGCAGAAGATTGTGGTCCATGAAGTACCATCTGCGAGTGAATGGGGCCAGAGTCAAAGTGTGCAAGGCTTTCTTCTTAAGTCCTGTACTTTGTAACTAGTATGTTCACAATGTTCTCACATATGGGTTGGGTGTAGCGGAGGGTGGGGTTCCAGTTCACAAAAAAAGGGTGAGGGAGGAGACTACAGAATCAACGGTACTTAAACAGTTTCTTCGTGATCTGCTCGAGTTGCCATCTCATTTTTTCCGGAAGGACTCCTGTAAGTTATACTAGGAACTTGTTTTCCAGAGCTTACAGGCAGTGTACCGCCGTTTGTATAAAGAAAAGTATGAGTGGGGGGTACTTTCTACAGTATTATGTAGTACTAATTAGAACTTTTATAGTAGGCTTCCTATTGGATTGACTGCAGGTGTAGTCATTTCGAGTTGTTCTGTAACATTAAAATGTCACGATGACTGAGTTAGACGTAATGAAGCGCGTGGCGTCCCCGCCAGGTTGGAGAATTCTAAATGAACAATTCGTTCGTCGACACTTGGACGCTTAGAAATCCAAAACTGAGCGGTCTATCCGTATAATTCTGGTTTAGGACTTAAAATAATAAAATTTCTGCAATTTTGTTTTAAATACTTAAAAGTAGAGTCATGTATTCCAGTCTAGCGCATTTAAAAACAGTAAATCCCCATAAGAGCCTTTGAGTTCAGTTTTTTGTCTCTCCTGCAAAATTTACGAAATTGGAGTTGGACGGTTAAAATTCTCGGCCGACGAAATGATAAAAGTAATGATGATAATCATAATCATAATGTTTATTACAATTAAGATAATGTTGTAATTGTAACAACTTGATAATAATGATGACAATGATTATTTTAGTAATGACAGCAACAGTCATCATTATAGTATTTATATTGATAATGATTATGGAAGTATTAATGATAATATAATAATACCAATAATAGTGATATTTATAATAATCGATTGCATTTATAAGCACAATTTTGCTGAAAGCGGGAGAATGTTCAATGTGTTTTACAGGAAATATAAAATGAACCTATGTGATATACATCAGTAAATGTTAAAAATATTTGAATGTGCTACTGAATATGCATTCATCCAAACACACACATTCATCCAAACACACACAAACACACACACACACACACACACACACACACACTCACGCACATGAACACAAATACACATACACACAGGTCCTCATACTCTCAAACATATATACACACACATATGCACACGAACGCAGGCACGCTAGTTTGACCAATTTTGACATTAAGTTGACTGCTTTAAAAAAGCTGATTCATCATAAGTGCAGTATTCTTCTGTTTTCTTGGATCATGAAAGTGGAAATTCGTGTTGGAAATAGCATCTTTGATGAATGGAAAACACAAAACAAAAACAAACTTTGGAGCACAAGGTACTGTTTAGACTGAAGATAGTAAATCTTTGCAAAAGGGTTGAAATTATTTTTGTTTTATAGTAAGTGCTTTTATGTTTATAGAAGCCGAAATTATAACTTTTTTTTTTAGATGTTAAGAAGAGATTGTTTGTATTAGCTTTTCCTGTCGCGAGAGAATGGGTCTTTTGATTATGAGCTCTATAATGATCGTTTTCATTATCATCATGTTGATGATGATGATGATGATGATGATTTAAATGTTGTCATCATTATTATCCATATCTTTATCATTATCTTTATCAAATCTCAAGTGTAACCACCTCTGACTCTCAAATTTTGACCATTTCACAGCTCCGTCCATTTCCTAATCTGTGTTTAGTGTGTTTCTAGACACCAATAGATGGCTTTGAAGGTAGTGTACATGATATTTTTTCTCTTGACATCGTCAGGGCGCCCGAACACTTCCCACGAGAGTCTTTCGAGGAACAATCATAACACTCATAACAGGGCAGTGTCTGCACCCATGAAGTTGATGAGAAGTGGCAGTGGCAGACAGCGCATCATTCCGGACTTGGTTGTGCAGACAAATGTGCTGCAGAACAAGAATTTTGACTCGTCTCAGCAAACCCGACCGGCTTCAACTTCCACATGTGTTTCTAGCAAAACTGGCAGCTTTAAAACCAAGTTGAGCACTTATAAGAAGTAGCGTGTACTGTGTGCATTTCAGTAGAGAGTGGGGCTTGGTATACCTTGTTAGTTAGACCATCTCAGTATGATGTAAACTGGATGGATGCATAAAAATGTCGCACTTTGTAAACAGAAGGTGATTATTATGTGGAAGTTTCCACTTACTAAGCATGTATTAAAAAAAAAACAAATTATAAACTCTCAGTTACATTTGTATTTTGTTCTGTGCGTTGTTTCTTTTCGATGTCTGCTCCATATATGCACAGTGGTGCTAAGTGGTACAAGGAAAGCTTGTCCTACAGTCTTTGTCCCACCTGATCAAAGCAGTGTAGCAACTAGCTATATGATATTTGGTTTAAACTTTGTATTAGATGCTACATCAAGCAGCTTTGATTTCTTGTTTTTTTCACATTGTCATCCAAGCAGGTTAATTGTTGTTTCAAATTTTCAAGGGAGTATTTCAATAAACTGTCTCGATGTCACCTTCAGGGTGATATGTTACCTCCTGACTAGCAAGCAATTCAAGTTTTTGGTCAGGTTCACCTGACGTTTAGACAGAGTCTGTGACCGAGATCAAAGTGCTGCTGGAGGTGAAACGCTTTAAGTACTACAGAGCATTTACACGTAAATTGTGGTCATAGAATATCTTTTTACCCTCTAGCATCCTTTTTTAAATTTTTTTAGCATCCTATACATTCATTAAGATATATATTATATATAATTTTTATTTTTCAGTTTAATTGAATTGATTTTACATGCGATGAAACAGAATCGGAAATCTTATGTTTCTTTGTTGTTAAAAGGAGTTTTACTCTTTCTCAAATTGCATCAATTTCTGATCTAGCACTCACAATACATGCACCAAACTTGAGCTTTAAGATTATCAGATTAATTTTCTCCGCCCAGTTGTTTTTCCTTCTCATGAAAGTCTCTTTAACCAGAAGCATTTATTTAACTCTAATTTTGAAAAGCTCATTAAGCATTTAAAGCTCATCTTTTTGGCTACTGTGGCTTAGTTAGGTATGAATAATTAGACTATAATGTGAAAATTATAGATTTGAACAAGAGTTGAAAAATTATTTTAAAAAAAATATTTGCTTGTCTTATGTTTCTTTAAAGTTCTGTGTTCCAAAAGGATGTCAATTATCTAGAAGAAGAATGGCATTGAGTTTCAACAAAGTTACGAAGCTCCTTTGTAACATCAAATATTAAAGGTTAGTTTTGTTCCTTTTATTTTAAAATGAATACAGTGAAATTGCGCAGTTCCAAAAGAGCATTCTTTGTAAGCAATAGGTGCGATTGTCCCTATTGTTTGGCTTTTGCCTTTTCAACCATATTTGCCTTTAATCATTTTATCATTATTTTCCCCTGCCAACTTTAACGATGCCTTTGAACACATTAAGTTATGTTGCACTCATATTTTAATACACGTTTTTTGCTGCATGTATTTTATATCACGGCTTCTGTTGCAACAGGACAGTTTATCACAGCTTAATTTGTTCACTTATTGAGTTGAAGAATGATTTTTTTAAAGAATTATAAAACATGCCATAATTTTGTCACATCTTTCTGATTACCCTTTACTAGTTTCATTGACAAGACTGTTTATAGGCCTATTGTTTTTTCCTTATCCTTTGTAGAAAATATTTACCTTGAACATGTCTTGTCAATTTTGTACTGATATTAAAACGAGACTGAATTGTGTTTCTTGCTGACAATTATTCTAACTGTCTTGTCAACATTGTATCAATAATTTGAAGTTGTATCCTTTTTCAGATATTAGTTTATAATTTATGTGCTCAATTACCAAACAGGAAGACTGGGGTAAACTCTGAAAACGGAATATGGCGTTGTTTCTGTTTCATTGGTTGTATCTTTGAATAACCTTTAAGCCCTGACTCCCTGAGGCTACTGTGCCTCTCTGAGTGATATATATTACTAACATTCATAAGATCGTCAGAATCATTTTCCATATCCTATTCAGGGTAGTCCTCATCATTACCAGCGTCTAGTTCAGAGAAAGATCTTCAAAATAATCAATAACATCATGAGTAGTAAACACTGTTTTTCGTGTGCGTTTTGTCCCAGACGGGCCGGGTTGGAGATAAGGTCTTGCTCATCGGTGTATCGGTGGCTAGGCTTACAAGCAGCTTTACAAGCGACCGGTCTTCCGGTAGCAAGGACATTTAAGGATTAAGGAGAAGCTGACTTTCATGTGAAAGGCAAGAATGGTGTTGTCCTTATCTCAGTGATTGATATCCCTTATTAGTGCTCATATGCCTTACTTTTCTTCCATGAAATCATTATTTGTGCTCACGCTCTATTGCCCGTCTCATAAATGGTTTAAAGTGCGTTGATGTGGGAGTAAAATACTTAAAGTTACTTTCTACACTTTTTTATTCACTCTCGAGCCTTGTTTATTCTAAGTTCAAATTATTATAAAGGAAACTGCAGGGTAGGAATGCTTGATTTAAAACGTGTGTTCTTATTAAGTGTTTTAGAGTATACTTTTACAGAAACACTAATGAGAAAAGTATTCCTTATTGACATTTTAAAATCTCAGTGGCTTTGTTTAGTTTCTTGTGTGATCAGTTTCGATGCTACTTAATGCATGAGGCAGCAGTAAGGTCAAAAGATTTTGAAAAGGAAGGAAGAGTCATTAATTATAAGCAATGTTATTCTCTTAATCACCTGTATCACATTTATCCGTTTTTGTTGTAAAGATGATTTTAAAAAAAATTGCAATGCATTCCATGATGGTAGCAATGGTGAGAACTTCTGTGTCTTTCTCATTCTTGTAAGTGTATTTCTTTCTGTCCATGGACCCTTCCCTCCTCCGCCCC
>NW_004797283.1:1180217-1216675 GCF_000002075.1 Aplysia californica | reverse complement strand
TCTCTCTCTCTCTCTCTCTCTCTCTCTCTCTCTCTCTCTTTGTCTCTCTTTGTCTCTCTGTCTCTCGCTTTGTCTCTCGCATTGTCTCTCTCTATCTCTCTCCATCTCACTTTCTCTCTATCTCTCCTTTTTACTTGTTGCTGTCCAGACACAAATCTTGAGATGAGAATGACGTTATTTGTTGTTCAACTTGAAGAAACATAACAATATATATACTGTTTTGCATCCAAATAAGGTCACTTGACAATTTATGGAAAGTGAGGGGATTTCATGTCTCAATGAACTAAAAAACAGAAAAAAACAAGTTTTTTTAAGATGAAGTAAGATTTACAGACTTATACTTGTATAGGGTGGAAGGAATGGCCCACTAAATTTTTTTTAGAGGAGGCTCAAACTTCTGAAAACAGTTCTGTTTCTCTTTTATGAGACCCAGAGTTGAAGTTCGACCTGCCATTTCCACATTCTATGTATGTAATTTGTTTTCTCAACTTGAAGATTTCTGTCTCACATTGTCCTTTCTTTTTTTTATTTGACATTTACTTAATCCTTATTTCTGAAATGCCCCGTTGGTTTTTATGATCTCTTTAAAAAGAAAATTAAAGGAACTAACAGATCAGCAACTTATGATAATAATAGTAATATATGGACCAGACTGAAATTATCTCAGGCTGCTTCTCTTCTAGAACAACAGAAAAAAACTCTTTGATTTACTCATGACATGTTATTACCATATCTAGTCTCATATCAGTGTCATTTTTTCATATTATGCAGCTTCCAGAATGCTCCTGAACTCTTTTTGAAAAATGAATTGCTTGGGAATGTGTTTTTCTGGGGTCAAGTCTCAAGTTGTTTAGGTTTAACTACCTTTCATCATACATCTATTCTTTAAGTTTAAACAGCGTCATACATCGTCGGTGCTTTGATGGAACCTCACTAACTTGAATTTTGGCTAAAATTGTTTGTTTTTTTGCCAAAAGATTCCTGGTCACTCACTTTTTAAATTTCACTTGACACGTTGAGGGACAAAGAAATTTTCATCTATGCAAAACATATAATAGCCCACTAGCCAGCCATCGGGACATCGTAAAATGACCAAGAGTATGTTAAACACTGTGCAAAGATAGTGAGGTTAGTAGTGGAGCGGCCAAAAGTCTGCTGGTGTTGCACTGTTCCAATCTTGCTAAGGCTTCTGTGAGGTTCACCGTTGCAGTACTTGAGATGAAAACCTCACTAACCAAAGGAGGTTTTATCTCAGACTCAGATTACGTAACATTGCACTCAGATAAAACACACACTTCATAGCAGGATTTTGCCAAAGGCCCATCGCTTTACACGGACAAAATTTGATTGCCTAAGTGTGAACATACACAATGTGAGACTTTTTTGTCACCCCTCCTGTAAAATTTTTTTATTCGAGTTGGCCAGGATCCGACGGAGGGCCAACAGTGTGTATTATGAATTGCTAGTTGCAAGTTCAGTACAGATGGGAAACTCTGGTCTGCAATCAAATTGGATTAGACTTCTTGGTACCAGGTTGTGTCAGAAAAACTTTAGACAAAGCAGCCTGACTGGGAGCTTTATATGGTGAAAATTGTGTGTGCCAATCTACTGCACTGTGTTCCAGGCCAGTTGTGTGCATCATCGTGGTAATCTACTGTGTAGTGCAGCTCAACTCCTGTTCTAAGAAGTAATTTCTACAGTCCCAATGAGACATACTTTCACAATATGGCCACCACATTCTAACCTTTTAGTGTCTCTATTACATACCAAAGCAGACTCATCAATTCTTAGTTGTTTTTTTTAAAAAGAAACATACTTTTGTTGAGTTTTGTCGGGAATTGTTGACATTTGGCCTTTTGTCCATGTTATGACTGGGTTTAGGGGAATATGAGGAGTTGGTTTTATTTTTGTGTAATATAATTAATTGTATTATGTTCTCCTTTCTTTTGTCATAATGATAAGTGCCTGCCTCATTTTTGTGAGACATGCTGTTCACCAGCTTGTGCCTCTTATGTACCTTTTGGTCAAATATTGATAGCAGCTCCCACCTTATTTTCCTTATTGATTTATTGTTCTCACTCTTGTTGATAAACTACCTTGGAACAGGTAGTCAAAAAAATTCTGCTTCTTAGAGACTGAAGTATTGGCCTATCTCAAAAAGAAAGAGAAAGATATAGCGGTAAAGACAAGTGTTTCACGTCTAAAAAGACACAAAATGACCTTATACAATGCAGACTGCTGATTTTTTCTTGCATTCACAGTAACAGGTAATTTTTAAAAGATAGGTTTGTATTATTATTGCTTTAATTAGCATCATCAGCTGCATCATTACATGGCATAACAGTAACAGGGGAACAATGCAGCAAAAACACCCTTGTCTCGGATCATGCTACAAAACCCACTCTTTCTGGTACCCGGACTGATTACAATGCCCATATTCATACCTTCAATAATCTTACATGTACAAAAGCCAGTTGAGAAATTTTTAATGCTTTTTGTACAACGTAAATAAGGCTTGTCTGTTAAATCATGTAAAGGTGAAATACTCCTGCTCTGGATGAGTTTTTTAATCTTCCTTTTACTCTTTTCTTTCTTGTTCTTTCTAGCAGAGTCTGTATGCACACACACGCACACACACACACACACACACACACACACACACACACACACACACACACACACACACACACACACACACACACACACACACACACACACACACATACACACACACACACACACACACGCACACATACACACACACACACACACACGTTTCGGCTATTCTCAAAAAAGGCAGCTTGATTGGTGTTCCTCGTTTCCTTCATTGCGACATACAAAGAAATGAACAAATAGCTCTTTTTGATAGGAAATAGAACATATTCTAAGATTTACTTAATAAACACCAACAATTTTGGAAAAAGCAGTTTTTATTGTGGTTATTTTTCTTGCAATGGTAATGGATGTCTTTTATAAGGTGTGGAAGTGGTAGTTTGGTTTGGGGGGGGGGGGGGGGGGCGGAGGGGGGAGAAAGCTGAAAGCAGAAGACATTTTTTTTACCCAGGCAGGTTTCGATCCTTGGATGTTTGACTCAAGACCACAAGAATCTGCAACTGTAAAATGATGTTTAAAAAAACTCCTAAAACACAAAGAATAGATTGCATTAAAGTAGAAAAAGCTTAAGAATTGATCGCTTGAAAAGCCAAACTTTTCGGAATGGCTCCGACAAATATATTTTTGTATAAATATGTAAATATATTATCTCTATATACAAATACTTTGCTAAATCTTTTTCTTTTTTGTGTCATCTTGAGCACATAACGTTTTTCCTTCACCTTCCTCTCTCCTTGTCCTTGTATTCACGGTCAAGTCACAGTATTGTAACTCTGAAAACTTTTTAAAGGCTGCATCTCGGTACTTTTTACAGGATCTTTTTTTCATCATCATTCATCATCATTATATGTATTGATTATAATATAAATTTTACATTCATGAGAGCCAGGCAGATTGCTGTGATAACATAATGTTTTACTGTTTTGATTTTGCATCAAACGTATTCTGTAATTGTGATTGATTGCTCCAGATCGTTTTGTAATTTCCCTTTGAAATTGACATTTTTGCCACAATGGGAAGTATTGAAGGTGCGAGAAATATAAGACGGAGCAGTAGACCTTAATTGTTTCTATGATTTTTATAGCTATTCATTAGTCTTTGTCTTTGGTGTTGACATTATGAATGCTCATGGAAAATACTTTATCTATTGGTCTATGTGTATATAAAATCAGCAGGACATTTTGCTTTGCAGCTTATATGGGAAGGTCAAAACACCCCAAAAATATTTTACAGTTCATATTTGTCAAGATTTAAAAATGTTTTTACCGCTATGTGCCGTGTCAAATTGTTTGTTTCATCACTTACTACACTTCTCTTGAGCAGGCTTTTGAAAATGGATTCAGCAGGGGACTCTCCAAACGCTCATAGATGGATGGTTCTTTAAGTATTAGGTAATTGCGCACCATGATGAATCAGACTTACGAATCCTTAATTTTTTAAGAGATATTGTTGTTTTCAAATCCCTTTAGCTGCGAGTATTTCGCTCTTGGCAGCGCAATGCCTCCCTCAAGTAACCACATGTCCTTGTCATCTGGTCAACGGCAGAGTAGAGCAGGCTTTGTAAGTCTGTAGGTGTGTGTAGGAGCTTGCGTCGAAGAACTGCCAGGTTTGGGCAGTGAAGGAGAAGATGTTCAACGGTCTCCTCGTGGTAGTCACAGTGTCTGCAATGGGGTTCCCACATGGGGTTGATTCTGTTTATGTGCTTGTTTTTTAAGAGATAGAATGCTGTTTGTTTCATTTGTGCTTCACTTTCAACTGGTATAGATATATAAAGTCATAGATTTTATTTATCATCAAATATTAATGTGAATTATATAGCATCTCCTCCTCATCTACTTAAAAAAAAAAAAGATACTTTCTTCATTCGCTACAAACAGTAATGATATTAATTGTTTTCTAAATGTCATATTAACATACAAATGTAATAATATCTTATCCTTACCCTCAAGAACTGAACATTTACTACAGTGCTTTTTGAAATATTCAATCATTTTGCAGCAGAAATGCTTCAGTTTTAAGGAATGGAGATGTTTACAAAATAATTGTGAAGATTTATAATTGTAACAATATAATTTGTACTTTGTACAAGTTCACACTGCATGGTCACTTTGCAAACACGCTCACTTTTTATGGATGCCTCTGCTTACTTTGCTTTAAGTCAGGATATTATCCTTTGACTACAGTGCTAATTTATTTGTTCATTTCGATATTTTTAGAGCATTCTATTACTTCTGTTTCAGAATTATTTACATATGTTCTTGCTTTGCCTGGGTTCCTACATTCACATTAAAAAATAAAATGTGTTGATCAGATTTTTTTACTCTTCCCCTTCTTCTTTGGATACTTGTCACAATCTTACTGAAAGCTTTTCAATACTGTAAGTATGTATTCTTTTACAAGAAAAGTCTCTTTTTTTTTACATATGGTTTTGCTTTAATACTTAAATGAGTTAAGGGAAAGCTTTTTGAATTCATAAAAATATATCAGGACAACATTCTATGAGAAGACACATGTGTGCCTTTCAGTGTTAGAGATTATATGTTTTTACTCACTGATAGGCTCCTGAGAGGTGCTGGGGGTTGTTCAAAATCTACTCGCAATCAAGGATGCATTCCAAATTTACTTTGACAAGATCAGTTTTGAGGATGAGCGACAACAGATTTGGAGCTAGAACTGAAGAGCAAAAAGACTAAAGTTTACATGTATTGCTGGTGAGAAGGTCCCAAAAAACAGTGCACAAGGGAAAATGCCAATGGAGTGTACCTGTTTCCTCCATTCCCCGCACATAAAGCAATGCATCACTGTCTTAATTATCCTAACAACCTGAAAAAAAAAAGTATGCGCTCAATGCATAAATCAGAGAAGTCTCTGTTCCCAGTTGGGCCACTGATCTCCCCCCTCTATTTGAGCTGTTGATGTTATTTTGCGAGGTGCATTTTGTTTTGAGAGTATAGATCTAGATCTTATAATTTTTTACATCTCTCAAGATATATTGCCCCATTCCAGTAGAGTGTATAAAGTAGGCCAATGACTTTCAGTTGATATTAAAACACCGATCATCCCTTTCATCTAAAGGGGGCCCAGCTAGTATATTATATGCTGATACCCCTGGGAAATTACGTTTCTGGAAAGGAAAAAGAAGAGGGGGGGGGGGGTTCTTTGTCACTTGAGACGGTTACGTGGAGGGAGAGCCAGAGACAAAGACATAAGGACACAATGATTGAGAAGGGCGGAAGGGTATTGGGGTACTTAAGGTATGACTAGGCTGTGAATATACATTGAAAATGAAATAAGATAAAATCATGTTAGACAAAGATAACATCAATGTTTGCTTTGAACAAGTTAAAAGTCCCAAAACGTCGCCTTTTTCGGTTTGCATTGTGTATGTGTAGCCTGTACATGTGTACTTTTGTTCATGCATGTGAGTATGTGTGTGTGTGTGTGTGTGTGTGTGTGTGTGTGTGTGTGTGTGTGTGTGTGTGTGTGTGTGTGTGTGTGTGTGCGTGTGTGTGTGTGTGTCCTGGCTCTCCTATAGGCAACAGGAGATGGTATTGTCATTGATAATTTAATCTTATCAAATAGAAAAGGCAACCTCCCTCCTTTTCTAAAGGGGTTTCTCGTGGTCTAGAGGTACCGTTTTTACCTCTCATTCAATTGGTTCCGGGTTCGATACCTGACAGCAACTGAAAATTTTCCTCTCTAACTCTAGAGAAATTCTCCTTTCACCTAGATCTAGATCTACTCTTCTTCTTTCTAACCATGTTCTGTCGTCTGCTTTCGTCTCCACTTTCTCCCCCCCCCCACTCACTTTTGCTCCATCCTGACTCTTTCTGCTGCCTCTGCAACTCTTGGCTCTTAAAAATCTTACAGCTGTCTTTCAGCCTCATCCATGATCTTAGAGTTGGTAAAATATAACACCTGGCCTTCTCAGATAAGGACGAAAAAATCTCAGAGGTCCCGTGTACAAGTTGCACACGTTAAAGATCTCTTGGTGGTCCTAAAATCGATCAGAGTAGGCTTTGACCCAGGCCTTCAAAATAATATCAGCAATAGAACATATTAATGTTTTGAAAAAGAAAACTTCGAAATAGATCTAAGGCGATAATAGGGTCTATTCACAGACAGAGCGAAACTAGGATCAATGACTATTTCTCCGATACGTATTGTTTTTGTACATTAGGAGGGCGAATAACGTTTCATGATTTTTGTTACTTTAAAACATAAAACAAACAAACTTAGATATATATACTCTTTTAATACAAACATTTATGCAAAAACTCTGAAAAATCAAATTTATATTCAAGTTTAAGAGGATTTTATCTTTTTTTGAATAACTTCCGAGAACGTCCAAGATACCACCAACACGTACAACAATTGTAAACTACGGCATCATATTAGCATCTAAAAATGGCGGATTTACGTGTTGAGGAGCTGAGGAAAGCCATCAAAGGTATGGGTTCTTTTTCATTATTGTATTTTTTTAAACTTTGATTTTCTGTATTCTTAATTGATCTACTCTCGTTGTTGGTATAAAAATTTCCTATCAGCAGTACTGGAACGAATATGAAGATGTGATTTGTCTCTCTTGAATCTACTGTCAGTCTCAGACTCAGAGTCAGTTCGACTTACTTTAACTTACCGAGTCTTGTTGTGTTGTCAGTCAGTGTTGTAATTGTAACATTTGAAATTTAAGTTTAGTTTAACTTGTAAGTAAGTTTATAGGCCCACGACTTGCCCCTGGCCTGGCCCCTTCTAGACTGGAGTGGAGTTAAGACGTAGGCTACTAAATCTAGAGATCTAAAATCTAGAAGTCTAGATCTAGTCTTGAATAATGAATAAGACAAGAAGCCACAGCCACTTTTAAGCGGATTTGTCTTAGAATGGCCACCTAGAACTAGAATAGCTCATTCGGGCCCATTGGCTATTCTCACCCGCTGTGCCTTCGCCATGATAGGCCAACCAATGTAGCGTTCACCGTGAACAAACGTTCCAGCGCTCTTGTGTTGAAAGCGTGCAATTTTGTCTGTGGGCAGTGAAAGAGAGAGAGAGAGAGAGGGTGGAGATGAGGAGTATCGCGAGAACTTCCGGGAAAAACTAAATGGCGACCCGCATAGTTCGGCTCGATTCGAAAAGTTTAATAGCAGTAGCATCTTTTTGTAGAGGACCAAATGTGGGTGGTTGGCGGGTGTGGTTTGCTTTCTTTCCTCTATCAAACATCTATCGTCCTTTTCTCCTCTTCTTCTTTTTTATGTTTATTGCTCTCTTGTAACACCTC
The DNA here is from genome assembly GCF_000002075.1 of Aplysia californica. Lineage (NCBI taxonomy): Eukaryota > Metazoa > Mollusca > Gastropoda > Aplysiida > Aplysiidae > Aplysia > Aplysia californica. Next base: position 1,208,787 of record NW_004797283.1, on the reverse strand, counting down.
TAATCTTCTGGCGCTCATATGACCTTATGCAGTTGCGAGCGCCGTAAAGGAAGTGGCTATTCTCACCCGGGGTGAGAATAAAAATACGATCGACCTCTCACCCTGGGTGAGACTTGCCACCGTAGGCTATTCTCACCCTGTGTGAAACAAGACCTGTTTTTCCTAATTTCGGAATACTTTCTATCGATGTGGATTATCAAATGGATAAAGGCAAAGAAAAGATTACGTTATAGCACAAAAGTAAGCTAATTTTATTGACTACAAAGATGCTACGGCTCTTTAACTTTTCGAATCGAGCAGAACTACGCGGGTTGCCATTTTGTTTTGCCCGGAAGTTCTCGCGCTACTCCTCTCTCTCTCTCTCTTTCTCTCTCTCTCTCTCTCTCCACTGCTCACAAACAAAATTGTACGCTTTTAGTAGGCTAACAGTAGTAATGGAACGTTTGTTCACGGCACAGAATTCTACAATTTTTCTGTTATCACAGTGTAGAATTCTGTGGTTTAGGGTGTTGAACGCAAAATTAGTTGGCCTAGATCTAGGCTATAACGGTGAACGCGCACCGGGTGAGAATTTAGCCAAAAGACTCGCCTGCACTTTTCTCACCCGGGGTGAGAATAGAGGTGGCCCGCCGTAAAACCCTCTACTAAAAAAAATAAAAATAAAAATAAAAAAGAGGACCAAATTAATTTACTTTTGTGCTAGATCTAGATCTAGAATCTATAACGTCATTTTTTTCGACGCTTTTTCAGTAGTTCCCACCCCGCCATTGTTATTTGCGGATTTTGGCCAAGAGTAAGGGGGGGGGGGGGTTCAGGGGGGCTTGCCCCCTAACTAATAAAAATAAGGCGGCGGGGGTTCCCCCCCTAATTTTACCATAATTTGATGTTTTGCAGTTGTTAGGTTTGATATCTTAGCTTGCCGCGCATCAAACGTAGATCTAGACGTAGATCTAGGCTAAAATAAGGGGGTGGGAACTACCGAAAAAGCACCATTTTTTTCTTTGTTTTTGTGTATCTCATCATCCACACTGATAGACAGTATAATTCCGAAATTAGGAAAAACAGGTCTTGTTTCACATCGGGTGAGAATAGCCAATGCTGGCAAGTCTCACCCGGGGTGAGAGGTAGATCGTATTTTTATTCTCACCACGGGTGAGGATAGCCACTTCCAATTAGAATTAGAGAGAACGACAACTAAAGTCTAAACGCCATGGCCATTGGCCGATATTTGTAGTAAAAGCCATCTTGTTTGACGTCATTGAGGGATTCCCACTTTGTTGTCATTCTTGGTAGCAACACGACAGCACGACGGCAGCCTGCCGACTCGGATTAGTAGATTCAATTTTTGTTTTCAACTTGCAGAACTGATGGGTTCGGTTGTCTGTGATTGTGCAGCACCCTTCTTATTTATTCTGATGCTGTACACTAGGTAAACTGAGAAGAAGACTAAGAGTAGGCCTACGTCAATTTGGATAGGCTACGAAAGCAAGTTCAACAAAGTCCAACGACACGCAGTGCAAATGATGGATCATTTCTTTTAAAGTTTTTTCAGCACACAAGAAATTATGCACTTACTAGAGATTGGACTCAATAAGACGCTGAGCTGCAATTGGAGTAGAACTACAAATGTAGATCTTATAAGGAAGGGTGTAAGGAGCTTGGAAACTGCCAGTGCAAACGGTGCGCTATGCAAAATCATCACTAGCCTAGATCTAGGCCTAGATATATATAGAATCACAATCAGATGACGAGGCAGGCATCCACCTTGCGAAGTCAAACAAGATTGCTGTTACTATAAATATCGGCCAATGGCGTTAAGTTGTCGTTCTCTAGTTATCCGCTTGTAAGAATAAGACTTCTATTAGAATAGAGTTTTTTTCCCCTCTAGTCTAGGTCTTAGTCTTAGTGAGGATTATTTTCATTTAATTTTCTGTCTCATGTCATGCCATGTGGAGTCCCCACACAACATAGTACTAGATCTAGTACCTAGACTTTCTAAGAGACTGAATTGTGTCAAGACAAGGTGGAATCCGGCGCTTGTCAATTTTTGGGCAAGTGGAGTTATAATTGGTATTTCCCCCTTTTAAACTCTTGTCCTGCGTCGTGTTCCGAGATGCAACCTATTACGTCTTATCAGCAACCTATTACGTCGAACGTTCCGGATGGCCGAGGTCACTCAGCGTGTACCATTGGTGTACATCGAGCGGCCTTGGAAACGTGTGTTTTCGCTGTGATTACCGTGGGGGTGTGTTAACTTTGTCCTGCATGTTGTGCCGAGATGTGAATCTTATCAGCAACCTATTACATCGGACATTCCGGGCGGGCCGCCGGGGTCACTCAGCGTGTACCGTTGGTGTACAGGGAGCGGGCCTGAATACCGTGGGAGTGTGTTAGTGGATGAAGAAAATAACAGGACCCGAACGGAACATGGGTGATGCTCTGTGCATGTGCGTTGAGCCAGGCCTGAACTGACACTGGACCAGAACGAAGGCGAGGTGCCGAAATAGGCTTATCGGGGAACATTATAAACCTGGCTCCTGCAGGACCAGGGTTAAAGCTTTGGCATTCTCTTCCCCGGTTTTGGTCCCAGGAGTACTGGATTATGAATCTATACACTCTGACTTTGAAAGAAAGCGAGAGATGCACTGATATTTTTCAGGTATTATTTTACTCATAGACCCGTCCCAAGCTTAGATATTCTAAAGCACTTTTCTGGTTTATTTTTAACTGCTTTACACAAATTTTGACTTTATGTCCACTGCAAGTTATTAGTTTTTATGAGATTATGGATTGCTATATATAACTATTCTACAATAGTACCAATGGCATATATTTGAATTTAACTTGTTTTTAACAACATGGAGGGTACATGCATGCTCCGCCTGCATTTCACCATGATTTGGTATTTTAGTAGCAAAGGGCTTTCGTGGCCATGTGTTCTGCAGTGAAAATTTAAGTAGTTTAGCCCTCAAAACAGTGTATCTGCATGCGGGTCTAAAAGTAAAAAATTACAATTTTTCCGTATAAAATAAGCAGTAATATTACTAATATTTCACATGTTTTTAACAAGGGGGGTTTTAGGGGAAGCTTGTCCTCATAAAAACATGTTAGAGAGGGGGGGTTGATGTCTTGTAATTCAATTAGGTTTAATATCTTTTGCTCGCTGTGCATCAAACATATCGGCACGCGTGTCGAAAAGTAATCGTTTAGAATCAAAAGTAATCTTCGGTGAAGCCAAAACCCACACTTCATAGTTTTTTGTTGGGGCCAAAACCGGATTATCCGAAAGCGTGTACATTTGCCTTGCTTTCGACTAAAGAAATATCCATTTATCGTGAATACAAGTCGAGATATTTGCGATTGAATGAGGTGGGATTGCTGATTGCTTGGTTTCAGAGGTAAAATTAGCAAGAAAATGGTTGTCTAAGTTTGGTTATATTTTCCATGCTTGAGAGACCATGGAAACTGACATTTTTACATTTTTTGCTCTGCTAGAACTGGTCTCACTGGCCATTGCAGAAACTACAACTTGTCCTCTTAACCCTAAATTTCTTTTATTTTGCTTATTAAGAAATTTTAGAAATATTCTCCTGCCTGGAAGAGTTGGTCATCATCAGACGTTGACAGGACTATTATTATTATTTTTATTATTATTATTATTATTTATGTTGTCTAAAGATTTCTCTTTACAACAAGACAGACCAAGGACTGTTGGACAAGAACAATATATGTATAAATTACAACTAAAGACTAAATGCAACTGATGATGTTATTATTACAGTGTTTTACATTTTATCGTTGTATTTCTCTTTTAATGCTATAATAACTCCTCAGGCATCCTCAAAGGAGCAGATCTTGACAACCTTTCTACGAAGAAAGTGAGAAAGCAGTTAGAACAAAAGTTTGACACAGATTTGTCTGAGAGGTGAGTTTACCATTTGTATTCGTCGGGGCAGTTGTAGAATAGGATGAATTTCAAAAGTTTCAGTTTCGGTTTCCATAGAGTCAACAAAGAAATGTGCTTGCTGCTTTCTCCTTCATTGTTAGCTCTAGCAAACTTGCATAGAATGTGCAGTACAGTTGAAGGAATGAAAATAAAAGCAACCACAAGATTTTAAGAGGGAGCTTTCATATGGACTCAAGTTAATGATTGTCCGGTTGTGAAAACTTATGGGATAGAGCCAAATGATACCATCTTTAAGTAATTATATTGTAGAATCTGTAGATGGCACTTCTGACTGAAAACGTGAAACACCAAAACTTCAATTTATGACTTTGTGTCTCATTGTATTTGACATGCTTTTCGAAGCTATAAATTCATAATCACACCCATACACCTAATGGCCATTAGCTCTGACTGGTATGTGTTTCTTTTTTCACTCAGTTTCAGTGAAGTCTTCAGGAACAAAATATGCAAGAGAACAAAAGTGACTTTTTGATTATTCTAAATAACAGCACCAAATTGTGGACTACAACCCCAGGGAATATAATCTTTTCTTGATTTTTATCCACTATAAAATGTGTTTCTTTTAAATCTTTACATCTATGCTGTGGAGCATGATGTGATTGTTTGAGAACAAAGAGACGTTAGGCTTCTTAGCCTTGGTTGTGTACAGCAATTTAAATTATTTTGAATAATTCAGTTTGTTCTAAAAAATGTATTATGTTATTCATAAATATACTTGTTTTGTTGTCTCAGGAAAAAGGAAATTGATAAATTGGTCATGGAAATGATCAATGACGAAGAAGAGGAAGAAGAAGAAAAAGATGAAGAAGCAGCTGCAGACAAGGAAGACAGAACAGAGGCAAATTCCGATGATGAAGCTGAGGCAAATGAAGATCAGAATGGTGCTGCTAGTGAGGAAGAGTCAGAGGATGAGGTAATGGCAGTCATTATCCTGTGGTGTGCTGGTTTTTGAACCTGAAGTCATTTGCAGGCTTGTTTGAGCTGCTGAGTTGTCTCTGGGAGTTTTTGTATGTATTTATGAGGCACCTTTATTGTCGTTATGTGCCGGGTCATGGGAATCATGGGAGTTGTGTTGTCTACTTGTGTATTTCTTGAATGAAGGATCATGTTGATAGCTCATGGGGAAAGAGAACAATCTGTTTTCTCTTGAATCAAATTTTTCTGTTGGCCTCTCGATGTGGTGTGTTTACAGGCAAAAGAGATTGTATTGTTCCTTTCTTAAACATATAAGGTTTTTAAATTTTTTTACATGTCTTTCGAGTGAGGAGTTCACTGCCATTGACCTGGTGCATGTAATATTATAATGAGGTGTATGGACAGTGCATGGGTGGCAAATGGTTCAGATTGTCTTGTTCTTGGATGTATGTCATGTTTTGAAATGGTTTCAGTTCTCTGCTTGAAATTTTGGTGTCATGTAGAAGGCATATTGTGTTGCTGAGTATTAATAATATGGTTATCTTTAATTAATTATCCTTTGAATTTACAAGTTGAATCAGATCAGCTGGTTTTATTACAAAGCCACATCAAATTAGATAAGTTTGTTTATTAGGACTTGAATGATAATCAGTTTTTAAAGGAGAGAAAGGGTCTGACAGTGTCTTGCTATAAGTGAGACTGAGATGGGGCAAGGATTTTTTTTTTTAAATAAGACTCTGTGTCTCGTGAGAAATAACCTTGTGTGTCTGCAACACTACTGATTATTGGATAGTTTTTCATTGTCTTTTGTATTCTTAAAATGCTTGTGCAGTTGATAAAACTTTAATAAAACCACTTTTATTTGCATCAGGTTCCAAAGAAGAAAGCGAAAAAGTCAACATCTTCATCATCAGCAAAGGTATGGTGTATCCGTATTTTCTTGTATGGGCTGACTTTATGGTTATCATTTATCTCATTGAAATGTGTAGTATAATAAAACGTTCATGGAATTCTGACTCTAAGTGAAGGATATAGGTACCCCTGGCATATGAGATTTCTTAAAGTTTGGAAGTTGAGTGGTCTAAACTCAGTGAATGACAAACGATGGGGCTAGAAGCTGTGATTTATAGTAATGAACTCGATTTTCTGGTGACAGAAACCTCCAACAGATAGATCAGCTAATGCAGAAGTAAATCTGTCTTACATTCTTTAATTTTGACGTCTCTGGTGTCTTTAAAAGGTTAATTTGCAATATTGATCAGCTGCTGAAGTGTGCTCCGTCTTGTTTTGTTTGACACTGCAGAAAATTTACATCGAGTGCCGTAGAACATTTTGTAAGGTGCCATTTTCAAGTGTGGAAAGAGCCTTCCTAGAAATAAATTTTCCACTACCTAAAAAAAAATGGTATGCGGGAAGTATATCAGGGAGTCCTTTAGTCTTTTGCAGTACAAAGTCAATTTTATTTACAGATTGGGAGTCTCTCCCCTCAGAATGTCATGGGCATGATGGGATCAGACAGATCGTTTTCACAATGGTGTTTATTCAAAATACAAGGCACAAAATTTGTGGATAGCCAACTCTGAATTCATTTTTCACTGTGGTAGAGTAACTTACATAATATTTATGAGAAACGATTGATCCGACTCTTTATCTTATTTCCTTATGTAGGGAAAGAAACCCAAAACAACAAAACAAAAAAGAGCAACTGTTTTTCAAGTACTTAGCTAGGTCAATATCATTCTTAGGAGCATAATGATATGAAAGTTTTTATAGTTAACCTTTGACTGCCATTATACCTGCACAAACATTCACCTTTTTAATAATATGCTGTCAAATTTTCACAAATTTAATTCTCAACTGTTCTTTAATGAATCACAGCTTCCTTTGTTGAACATACGCAATGCCTAAAAAAATAGAAGACTTTGTTAACGAGACTTTGAAAATTGTTTTTTGTTTCGGAAAAAAAATGAAGACTTCCGGCTGGTATTGGAAAATAAACAGAAAAATGTGTGGATTTTTTTCCCCTTACTTTTTGGGATATTTTTTGGTTTTCTGGTATCAACATTCAAATGCCTATATCTCTCTTATGTTCCGTTCAATCTTCTTCGTCTTGGCAGGGGGTACTCCTTTAATCTTTTGCTACTTACTAGTAACGCTATACCTTGACATTTTTCCATTGATTTTAAATTTGTGCACTTTACAGTCAATGGCTCAAGTCTTTCTTCATAAAGTATGTTTGACTATAAGTTATTATGGCCTGTATGAATATTTGATTTTTTGCCTGTTGATGGCATGAAGGCTAGGGTGGCGCAAGAGATCTTTAAATAAAATTTCTTATCACTTTCAGCCAAAGTCTGCTAAGCGAAAGTCAGCAGGAAAAGCAGATGACAGTGAGGATCCTGTGATGTCCAGTATCAAACAGGTAGCTTTTGTAGTGTTGAGCACTGTAGCTGTGTTTTTGTGTTTCTTAGAATAGCCATGTTCTTATCTTTTATGTTATTGGGAAAGGAAATAGAGCTGTCTATGCTTCCTATATCTGTATGTTGGATGGTCAAAGGTGTGTGCAGGTTGCAATGAGTGTCTTTCTTTTTCTTTTTTTTTTTTACCTCTAAGTAACTTTGTGGTGACTTAATGTGGGTTCACCTATGTGAGGTGAAAACAGTTGTCTTTAGTGCCAAGTGTAAATTAAAGTGCAATGTTTATTAAGGTACCCAGGTAACCCCTGATAACACAGACTTCATGTGACAAATTTGTTTGTGTGGAGCAGAATGCCAATGAAAAGAGCAAAAAAAGGAGAGACGGCTCCTTTCTGATTGTTGTCACGAGAACCGCCAAGATCACTTGCAAGACCTTGTGTTACCTGTTTTTAGTCATTAATAACACATATAGAGCTGCCAACTTTAGAAACTAGAAGAAGGGAAGCTTTAATTTCCACCTCAGAAGAATGCCTTGACTGCACAGAATGAGTTTCAAGGGAGGTTGTAGCTACTTCTCTTGATGGATTTTCTGCACGAGTACTCAGTTTAACAACCAAACAAAGAAACGTTTTCTTGGTCTTTGAGCATAGTTACCGCAAGACATAATACATTTTTGCTCACTTTTTTTCTTAGATGGATGATGAAGATCTTGCCAAAAAATTACAGGAGGAAGAATCAGGTCTCCGTCGAAGAGCGGCTCGCAGAGCAGCCCCTCAAGTAAGATGTTAATTTCTTCTGTTGGTTATTTAAAGCGGAATCTGAAGGATTTTTTTTGTTTGCTTCTGTAAAACTTCTCTTTTTGTTTAGATTTGTGGATTTTCGGTTTGGGAGTAGAGGAGGATTATTTAATTGCCCAGAAGAATGCTTGCAGTGAAAAAGTTGTTTGTACGACAAAAAACCACAGAACATTTTGGAGCTTTAAGCATTCAAAAATTTTATCAAGGACCCATTCTTTTGCAACTAAAAAGTCTCTTTATTACTATGATATTACTGCTATTTTTGTACTGGATCTAAAGTGACATCTGATTTCTCACGCTCCCCCCTGCCCTTACATCATCATTAACTGATATTTGCTGGTGTTTTTTTTCCTTGAAAATCACTCTTTTGCAGAAATATATCAGGTAGGCCCATGTTCTTTGTGAGGCTGTGTGGTGCAGCGTTTTATTTTTACCTATTTTGTCAAGAGAATTAAATGTGCAAAAATTCACATTCATTTTGTGCACGCTGCTGCACAGGAACCCCAAGATTAAAATAGTAGTAGAAATAGTGCACAAGTAGATTATTATAGGCTTAAATGCATGTATTTTATGATCAAAGCTCAATTATTTTTGTTTCTTACGCAGTGCTGTTTTAAATCGGGTTTGCTTTAATTGACGCCGTACAGTTCAATAGACAAAATTTTTATTTCTTCCAAAGATCATGTTATATGGCTTGTTATGGAGACAGAAAAGAAGGAGGTGGCGGGCAGATCTAAATTTTTTAGAACTGATTTCATTGCTTTACTTCCATCCAATCATGACGAAATTGATAGCAAATGGATTACCATTTTGAAATAAAAGAAATTGCTAGTATTTGGCTGCTTTTTGGACTGATATAAACAGTGTCTTGAATATTTTTGGGGGATTTATTGACTTGGGGATGCCTGTGGATGTAAATTAATACAGTCAAACCTGTCAAAGACGTTCACATGTTGTGGAGGAGAAGTCTGAAAAGTTATAATCTCTGACAGATGGTCCTCTTGGTCAGTGTCATTATAAATTAGAAAAAACACAAGGTGGGAAGTGATTGTTTGTTCAGGTGATTGTTTTGGACAGATGGTTGTTATGACAGGTTCGACTGTATTTGTATTGTATGGTCTCTAAAAATCTGGTTTAGCAATTTGCTGTTACCATCACGGATAATATTGAGATTTTTAAAAATGTCTTTATTCCTATTTTGTGTCACAGCCAAAGCCAAAAAAGAAGGAAAAAGAAAAGGATCCTGATCAGAAAAAGAAGAAAAGTAAGTAGTTTATTCTTATTCAGGCCCAGTAAAAGAACAAAGTGTCTCGCATTGCTTAATGTATAGTACTGAAACAGATCTGTGTTCATTTTTTATTTCATACTTGCTGAAGGAACAATTTGTTGTTGAAAAAGTGAGAAATGATGTTACTTTTAATGCTTATGTGTCTGGATCTGTTTTTGTGCTATATTTTTTTTTCAATTACTGTCTGTTCATTTCTAGTACTGCTGTTGTAATCCATCAGTGTCAGACCCTAATATTTGTCTTATGGTCAGTCAAAATGAGGCTTTAGTTGTTGAGAATGAAGCCCAAAAACTTTGTCTTACGGGTACTTTTTACAGCGTAACTTTTTTACTTTCATCGTTGTCGAGGATAATTATTTTCAGTTTGGGAATTGTTGTATAGACAAAATCCTAGATTTAATGACAGGTACTTGTGTTATTTATTTGTGTCCTTTAAACTGTACTTTTTTTATGCTGAAGCCTCGTTTTTCCTGGTGACAAATGAATGTGTGACACTATATAGTTGTGCATGGTCTGCTAACTCGTTTTAGAATAGTGGATATGCAGTCGAACTTGTTTTAATGCCCACCTGTCTAAGATGATCACCTCTGCAAACAGCCACTTTCCATTCCCTCCTCTCGCGTAAAAAAAAAATTTTTTTGGTGGAAGTCTTAGACAATTTCGACTGCAGGTGTTCAGAATTTTTAATTAAGCAGTATTCATTGTCTGTCTGACAGGATCAAAATTTGTTGTGTTGTGCTTAGTAATTATTTTGTGTGTTTGGTTTGGGGGGGGGAGGGGGTGAAAACTAAATTTGAGTTTTTGTTTTTCATTGGCTTGTTATGTTTTCAAAATAATGCTTGATTATAATGAAGATGACATCTCATCATGAAGTTTAATGTTTTTGATTTGCTTAGAGAAATTCCTTGTCTTGGAATATTTTTCAAAACTTTACATCGACTATGAATGAAGTTGACTTACTTGAAGAAAAGGTCATAGTAGATTTTGGTGAAAATTTTGTTCAAACATTTTTGATTTGATTTTTTTGAAAGAGAAAAATCTTGAAACTGTTAAGTGGGCTCAAATAAATGATTTGAAAACAAATGTCAAAATTTAGTTTGATATTTTGTTTTGCGTCACACATCAGTTTTAGAGGCTTATTTACTGTTTACAGTATGTTTTAAAGAGTTAAAACTATCCATAGACTTAGCTGTTGTTGTAAGGTTTCCCATGTATCTGTTTACTGTAAAAGTAGAAAAAGTGAGATTTACTTTCAGTTTACATATATCAGGGTTCCCATTCCAAATAGGAAACTGAGAAAACAAGCAATTTCATTTTCAGATTTCTCGGTTGAGAAAACACCATGAAAATGAATGAGAAGGAAGATGAACGGGAGCAAGCTGAGAAATGAAAGGGCTGCTCATCATTATTAATTTAGCGGAATCATTACCAATTTTTTTGGGGTCAGTTTTACGAAAATACGACCCCTGATACTGATTTTGAAAGATTTATTGGACGTTCAGCTATGCCAACCTGTCATCCCGTCTTTCCCGGCACATAAGAAAAAAACAACGATTAGACCCCAACGGTCTTCGTCACTATGTCACATACAGCTTTCTAACTTAAACTGAAACACTCTCTGTGCACAGACCCCCTTGTAGTCACTCAGTGCCACTTTGCCCTCAGAAAAAACATTAGTTGCGCCAAAGCCAGGAGTAAGACCAACATTAGTTTGACAAGGTGTTAAAAGATACCTGTCTTTTTGTGTTTATGGATGACGGCCCAGGCCAATGAGAGAATAAAAAAAACAAACAGAAAAGCCAGATCAAGTTTGAAACTTGAAATAATCAGCTGCGGCACGCCGCATGGTATATATAGTGATGTACAGTCAGGATCAGAGACGTGTGACATGTCCTGTTGGTTTGTTTTGTTTTTGCAAGGGCCAAGCCGACATCCAGTTACTAGCCCCTGTCCCTCTTTTAGTTTTTTCTGAACTTGACAATGCTGAGCCTGCTGAGACGTCTTTCATCAGGTCTTTGCTTACATTACATTCACCCTTGAATGTACATCCCCTGTCCTTGACACTCCACGGAAAGGGACTATCCATGCATTAGTAAGAATTTTACCTTGCATTTCTTTTCCTTTCTTCTTCTTTGCTCTGTTCTTATTTTTTTAAAAAAGGAAATCACCTTGAAAATGGTTACAAAATCCAGGAGAAAACGGAAATAAATCGGAAATTGTTTTTCTCCTTGAGGGATGGGAGCCCTGATACATATTTAGGGCAGGTTTCTAAATCCTTAAATTAATACAATATTTTTATAAGACTCTTATCAAAACTATCGTGAATAAGTCTTGTTTTCTCACACTTGTGAGATAATTATTTGATACTGCTTTGGTTGTTTGAATCTTGTTATTCAGCTGTTCTGAAGTTTTTGTTTTCAAATTGAACTTATGTTATTTTGCTTACCTACTTATTTTACAATCATGTTTGAAATTTCTCAAAGTTTTAGTAGCTTTATGGCTTAATTTTATGGTGAATGTTTGATGAATAAAAAAGGAATGCAATCCTGTTGAAAGTACCTAGATGTTTACAATATTCAAAATGCCCCCCCCCCCCCCCCCCCATTGGATTAATTTGGTCTGTGCCTATTTTGTATCAGACTTAAATGCAAAAAGTCAAATCATTAGCTAGATTTTTTTCTATGCTCTTTTATTCAAACTGGTGAAATGCTAGTTCTGTCATTCCAAAAAAATTGTTTTTGTTAGTAGTTCATTTGTCAATAGGGTGCCACTTGTCTGTTCAAGGACATTCTTAGCTTTTTGGTCTCTTGCGTAGGATTTTCTTCATCTTCCGTTGTTTTGTTTTTGATGTTTACTTTTGTTTTTCATACAGTCGGGTAAATTCAAAATGAGGAAAGAGATTTTTGTTTAGTTTTGTCCTCAGTGTTGCAAGCACATTCATATACTGTGCTCGTGTTATTTAACCAGAGCAAGAACTTGGCGTTATTTTGTTTGTGAAACAAACACGCAGTATGTACTATATGTACGCACTTGTGGTCTTTTTGGTGTAATGTGTGTGGTAAATTTAGTCTTGGGGTTTTTTTTTGGGGGGGGGGGGGGGGTTTGCTTAAAAGAAATGTTGTTCCTTTCCAATGCTCTTCATAATGCTATGCAGGTACTGTCAATGCAGTTTTTCATGTCTTGTAAATTGTCTCTTGAAGACTCATGTGGAAGGAAATTGTTTTGAAGGCTTCTCTAGAATGCAGTGGCGACATCTCATGAGATGTTATGCCTCTGTTGATTACATGCAATGCTCTTTCTCTCATCAGACTCTCTTTACAGTCGGCCTTGTCAATTGTCAGAGGAGTTGGCTGCAGTGGTTGGAACTAATGAGGTTTGTCAGAAATGTTTAGAGGTTGTCCGGGATGTACATTTATTGAGTTTTATTTGTTCCCTTCCTTCAACTTGAAAAACAACGTTGGCTTAAACATGACTGAAAAATGTTGACCATGGTTTTTTAAAAAACTTTTGGAATGATCTCAACCATATCAGCTTAGATTTTAGGTCCGTTTGCTTACAAAAGTGTTGTTTCTGCTTCAGTTCTGAGAACGCTTTCTGTGCAGTCTGTGGCATCTGTCTGTCGCTTAATGTTTCTTGACCTGCTTATGGTGTGAAGCATGAAATTTTATTGTCTGATTCTCTTACCTTTGATTTATGCTTTTTCATGCATGTTCCTTTTGGTGGCACCTCATCCCCATGACATCTGTTTCAGTAGTTTCTGTCAGTTTTACTTTTTTGTAGAGATGATCAGTGATGTTGACAGAAAAGTAGCCTGTCATGTCATAACCTGTGCTTCATTGGAAGAAGAACACCAGTCTTTTAGAAGTCCAACAAGAATGCATGCTATTTTCATTCATTGAATAATCATACTATGTGGCTTTAGGTGGAGTGGGAGAAACCCATCAAGCTGCTGGATCAATATCGGGTACAGGGCTAATGCTGCTCGTTCACAACGTCATTCATTTCGTGCAAAATCTCTGAGCTGGATGACTTTGGGACATTTAAGCTAACTGGAGTTTTAATTTTGCTGAAGAAGAAATATTGTACATCTTGTTCATATTTTAAGTGTGAGGAAGGCAGCTGGTACCTTGGGAGCAATATTTTAATTTTATCTTTGTTTTGGTTGTTGGATTTTTACATAACTGTTAGTCCATTTTTTGTATACTCTTAAATTTTTCTTGACTTTGGTTTTGGTTTGAGAATGCTTCTCTCGTTTTTTTCATTTTATCATCTTTTTTATTTGGTGCTTCACAATTTTAAGTTTAGAGAATATTCTGTTTTTCTTTTTTCTATCATTTTTCTGGTGGGATGGTAGATGCTTTTTTTTTTTGTGTGTGTGTATGTAACTATTATTATAATCTGCTTCCTTATGATATGTAGCCATAGTGGTGCTGCTGATGATAAAACACCTCAGAGCATTGAAGCTAATGGTGCTTAATTTGATGATTTTCTTTATTGGACCTGCATTTAAATATCATTCATGTGCAATGGAAAACGTTTTTGTAAAGGATGTGAAATGACAATATTTCGCAAATGAAATGGGGGAGTTCTGGTTATGTTCATTGATATTTGCTCTGCTAAAACACATTTGTACTTTGTTAAGAGATTTTTAATTGGGAGAAATAGTGGGGCGATCTTTACTCCTCATTGTATAGTTTTTAAATATGTTGCATCTTTAGCATGACGCTGAATCACTTGAAGTTGTTATTTGTAGTGTCTGGCATTTTTCAGTCTTTTATTGTTCTATTTGTATCTTTTATCTTTTTTAAGTATTAATTTCTTAATTAATGTCTGTATGCTACCTCTTTTCTATCTGCCGTACTCTCTATCCTGTAAAAATGTGAGTATGGATGTGTAGCCATACGTTTGTACTTCTCTTTTGCTTAAACCCTCTCCGTACGCCCTGGGGTCATTTTGTACCACCGGAGTTGTGTTGTTCACATTTTAGAATAGTTCTAATGCGAAGATCTCTTTGAAACTTTCAGTGTTTCTCAAAAAATCAATCTGACAGACTGCTATGCAAAGCGTACGGATCGGATTAACAAGTAAATTTCCTCTTGAGAAAGTGGTGGCACAGAGTTTCCCTTGTCGTATGGATACGATAGTAAAACACGACGTACGGATAGGGCTAAAGATATGCTCAAAGCATAGCAACTGGTTTCAGTAATGCTTTTAAATTCGTGGAAACCCTGTTGTGGAAAAACCCCTTCGATGGGACATTTATGTTTACGATTTGCTTTTTGTTTGGGTTTTTAAAAATTCAAGCTTGGAGTCATTCTGCGCCTCACTGCATCTAGATGATTTTATAGTAGTACATTGCTATTGCATTTGTATAGCTGAGTGGGATTTATTTTACTGTTCAGACTTTTGGGTACTTGTAGGTGTGAAGTTTGCATTAACTGTACTTCTCCTTTTATGGCCTGTGGTTGGTTGGCGGGTGCTCTGGTGTGGTTTGCTTCTTCTTTCCTATCAAACATCTATCATCGTTATCTCCCCTTCTTCTTTTTTTGTTTGTTACTCTCTTGTAACACCTCTAATCTTCTGGCGCTCATATGATCTTATGCAGTTGCGAGCGCCGTAAAACCTCTACTAAAACTAAACTTTTATGGCCTGGCACAGGTTGCGAAATAAAGCGACTATGTATATGTTTTCTACACTCAAAGACCACAAGCTGTCTTGAGAAGAACAATGAAATTATTGTGCTATTATAGAATGGCCTCTTTTTTGAAGATTTTCTAAAAAGATATCTTTTATTTATCTAAATATGGTTTAGTCACATTTATTGTGCTACCTATCTCTATTGCGCAGCCTGTTATGAACTAGACTAGTACTCTGAAGTTTAAGATTAAATTCTGAAATGGGCCAAAATTCTTCTTATAATTTGTCTAAATTACCAGTGCTTGGCTGTCAGACTGGATGTGACTGTGTTTAGCCTTTAAAGTGATCTATTGCATGTTCTTTGAGGCGTTACTACCTGCATAGAAATGAAAATGTACTAATATCTCAACCTGTGTTCTGTCATTTCAATTTCAGATGCCTCGATCAGACGTAGTGAAAACTATGTGGTCGATAGTGAAGGAGAGGAATCTTCAGGTGTGTATAGAAGACCCAAACTGCTTACCTTTTCTGCTATCATTTTCAAAACTTTGAAAAAACCCCAACAAAAGCAAATTAGAAACAAGGAGTGTTTTGTCTGCAGCTTTTGTCCAATTAAAGAAAAAAGATATGACTTGGCTGTATTCCGCTACAGAGATCTGTATGAAAGTACGAGGGGCATCAATAAGTTTTTTACCTATGCATGAAGGAGTGGAGCTAGGAACTTGAAATTTGAACAGGTTCAAGATACATCTAAACTAAGAATGCACACCAATAATTGGGAACTTCCGATGGTCAGTCCAGGTTGTACAGCAGGTAGTTTTGATTAGCACTCTTCATTTTTGTTCACAAAATGGACAAAATTGTAATGAGAGCTGTGGTGCACAGTCTGTACACAATGAAATGTCAGTAGTGTATGGAGATATCTGCCCAAGCTATGATGTGGTCAAATATTGGTGCAAGCGATTCAAATGTTGTAACATGTCCATTGAAGAATACCCTTGAGAAGGTCGCCCTGTCTCAGTGGTGACTGAAGACAATGTTTCAAAAGTCAAGAAGATTGTTCTGAATGACAGGCGCATTACTCTTGGACAACTTTGTGCTGAAACTGGCTTGAGCTATGGATCTGTTGAAACAATTCTTCATGACCATTTGAATATGTCGAAAGTGTCTGCAAGATGGGTGCCCCGTCTCCTTACCCCTCATCAAAAAGAACAGAGAGCACAGTGCAGTCAGCAAATGATTGACATGTTTGATGAAGATCCTGACACCTTTTTTGACTGTTTAGTAACAATGGATGAAAGCTGGGTCTATCACTTCGACCCAGAGTCAAAATCTGCTTCAATGCAAATGGAAAACACCATCTTCCCCCAACCCCTAAGAAAGCCAAAGTGCAGAATTAATTGAAGGACTTTTCAAGGTCTTTCATTGCTGGCAAAAATGTGTTCTTGCGGCTGGTGACTACATAGAGAAATAAGTGTCTACATATACCAAATTTCAAGTTCGTAGCTCCACTCCTTCATACTCAGGTAAAAAACTTATTGATATCCCTTCGTATTCAAAAAGCTGTATTTGTCAAATTTGTGGTTTAGAAATAGAGCTGACATTGTCCTAAATAGCCACCCCTGTTTAAGGAGAAAAAGTGACTGTCTTAGACAGGTGGATGCCTTGGACAGTGTAAGAACAACTGTAATTTCATTTTTAAAATAGGGGTGTGGGGGGTGGGATATGAAACAACAGTGAATTTCTAAAATGTTCTGAAAGCCATTGTGCTTTAATATTTTTGTTGTTGTTTAACGTTTCTTTTTGAAGTCTGCTACTGGGAATGATCCGCTCGTCCCATTACTGTATAGACCTACAGGTACCATGGATGCATTTGGCTGATTATTTTTTTTCAATGGAAACGCAGGGCTAACGAACATCATATATGTTGAAATAAACAATGTATATGTGTTGTAAGCATTCACGCTAAGGTTTTTCGTTCTTGTGATCAAACCATGGGGTTCTAAAAACTGGTCTGAAAAGCAGTGTTGAATGACGTTCAAGTAACACATGTATCCACACAATTGAACCCCTCATAGTTTAATGAAAGAATGTTGACTTTAGTAGGGGAATGTTGTCTCATCAGTAGGTTTTGGAGTCTTATTTAATTAAATGTGAGCACTCTTGGGGTGTCTAATAGGCTTGATGTTCCTTACTGATCCTCGCCCAAAGACATTTAGTTTACTATACCTTGAAATTAAACACAGAATTTAAAAAAAATCATTTCATGAAGTTTTGGACTTTGTGCAATTTTCTAGCAAGTGCATTTTGTGTACGCATTTGTACACTTTTTCATTGAAAAAGCCGGACTTCATATAAATTCTCCCTTTCTGTTGGGGGGGGGGGGGGGCACTGCTGCTGTTCTTAATGTTTGAAAATGTCTTATGTGTTGAAAAAGAAGTTTCCTGTACATGTGGTTGATATAAAATTTAATCAACATGGATTTATTCAGTATTCATATGCTCCTTTGATCTGAGCCATATTTTTAAAAAGGCGATCCAGACTTGGATCTGGTGCATGCCTCAACTGCTATGGGTGTTTACTGTTCTCATGGTTTTTTGTTTTTTTTGTCTTCATCAGGACCCTGAAAACAAGCAGTACATGTTGTGTGATCCTCAGATGGAAGCTTTGTTTGGTGAGTTCTTTTATTCATTTTTTCCCCCAAATGCTGTTTCGTCACCATTACAGCCCCAGTACTGGAAACTTGAATTTACTAGCATATAATCAAGCACAGTTAACACAGACATTGTTAACTCGAAATCGTGGATAGCTCTTAAAATTTGCCATCTCTTTTTCTTCTGTATCGTTTTACTTGAATTATCCCCAACTTGTTTAAAAAAAATTTAACACTTCCAACCAATCATGACTGAAAAAGGGAACAGTTAGCTTGAAAAATTGTTTTACTCAGTGGTGTGGCTAGCCACTGGCGTGAGCCGCCAATGTGATCTTTATTCATTGTTTCTGACATGCTTTCATGCTTTCGAAACTAGGTGGCCGTTGTTACGTTAGAAGATATAGCATCATACACTTATTATCCCTTCATTGTACATTGTGACCCAAAAATAGACCAGACATTTTATATAGGAGAAAATGTGGTGACCCTAAAATAGACCAGACATTTTATATAGGAGAAAATGTAGTGACCCTAAAATAGACCAGACATTTTACAAGAAAAAAAAACATGTTTGCCATTTTTCAGTCATACAATTTTAACCCTGTCCCAGTGACATTTCAAGTCTTATTCCTAGTGACTGGATGTTTTACACCGGTACAGTCTATAGAGAAATATTGACATAAGTTTCAAAGCTTGTGGCTGGGTGGGTTACACTCGTACACCGTAAATGAATAGAAGTTTGTATTGTGGATGGTGAGTTGTATTTAGAATATCACTCCATAATAATAGTCAGTATCTTGTTGTAAGATACTGAAAACAAATGAAAGGCAAAAAAATAGGGGGGTCAGGAGACTTTTGAGAATTAAAGAGAAGGAAATGAAATGAGGCAGTGGTGAAAGAAGTCCACGTGGGCCATACAGTAACACGAACAATTAGGAAGGGAAATGCAGTTTTTTCAACAGTTGATACGACATAAATGTCCTGAACATCGCTCTCACGGGAAAAATAGGTGAAAGAGGCAGATGGTCAGTAGACGAAGAACAACTTACTTAGAGAATTTGAGCTGTGGGTGACTGGGAAAGCATAAGATACCTGTAATATGTTTTTTGAGAGCACCCACACAGAAATGAATGGTGAATCATGATCGCCGATCTCTGTTTCAGGTCTAGCTCTTCATGAAGATGATTTTATGTTATATTTTCATATATATAGGGTATATATTATAATTATATATATGACAACAGACTTTTCTATTCAGTGAGTGCAAACGAAAGGCTAGAAATATATTTATTAGTTTTGAAAGCATAATATGGAAAAGAGTGATCAAGTACATTTAACCTCAATAATACAGTGAAGTGAAGGGAACGCAAGAGTTTTTCGCAGAGGTACATGTTGCGAGTACATGCATATGTGTCACAACATGGTTGAATCAGTCAATTTTTAGGCATATGGGGTTATTGGTATCATCTTAAAGCCTGTTCTTTGGCCTTCCTTTTGGTGGAAAAAAGTATCCATCTATGTTGACTAGAAGTCAAGTTATTTGCGATTGAAGGAGGTCAGGGTCACCTGATTTCAGAGGTAAAATTAGCGAAAAAATGGTCACCAAAGTTTGATAACTGCCATAGCCTGAGAGTCCTTGGAAAATGAAAATTTTCATTTTTTGTGCCTGTAATCAATGTTTTTCAGAAAAGCCATCCAAAAATGTTTTTAAATGGACTTAAAAGGTGTTGAGCCAAAAGAAGAAAAGTAGAAAAAATTGACCATCGGGCCCCCAAAAATGCTGATTTCTTTGATTTAATTATTTTGACGAGTGCCTGATTTCACCACGATGCCTCACATGTTGTTAGTATTTCCTTCAGTGGGCACTTGCAACCACACACACTCCCCCCTCCCCCCACAAACGCATGCGTGCATGTGAGCACGCAGTGATTAATGATGTGGATAAATTTTATTATTGCTCTGTAGCCTTTCCTGCCGCCACCATTTTTACCACAGTAGTTGACGTAAATTAAAATTATTAGTATGAGCAGGGGAAAGAACTTTGTTGTCCTGTTGTTTTGTGGTCCTGGCGGTATAACTGATCTTTGGATGAGTTAATCCTTTTTCGTAACCACAATGACATTAACTTATCTGTAGTCAACTGTATCAGTCCAAGATATGTCTGAGAAACATTTATTTACAACAGTTGTCCTTAGCCATGTACTTATCGTGGTGCAAGTCATTTAAAAACTCATGGATCAACTGGAAATGTTTTTCTTCACAAACAAGTATGACCCAAAAACTGGTCTTGACGTACATGTTGTATTTTATTGTACAAAAAGTCTGGTTTATTTTTGGGCCATGACGCTCCAGTTGCTAGTAAATAATGACAAATTGGGAAGGTTAAAAGGAAGTTGTCTAGGTCTTTTTTATTACTATGTACTATAGTTTTATTATATTCTTTTCAGGTGTGAAACGGTTACGGACTTTTGCTATGATGAAGTATCTGAAAAAGCACATTGTGGATACCCATCGATCATAGCTGGATGTTCGTAGCTTCCGCATGTGAACTCATTTGAAGGAATGGGATTATGATTGGGAAACCATTGAGAACATGAACAGCCGAACGATGCGAATGCTGTTTTGTTTTTTTATTTTAGTTTTTGGTACTACTTTAATATTCATAAGCACTTAGAAAAATCAAAATTGTAATAAAGTAGAGAATGCATTTCATTTAGTAATATATATATGATATGTCTCATTTTTTCATCCATTATTTTTTAAATAAATTTTGTTGTTGTCAAAAGTCGGTCACCACTTACGCTAATGCTATCATTCCTTTCCTTTAGCTGGAATATCTATTGTTTTGTTGGTGGAAAAAAAAAGATATGGAGAGATCAGATATTGCTTTCAAAGTCAAGCACAACATGTGTGTGTCTGGATTGCTTGACTGTGCCATACATGTACCTCTTTTGCCTGTTCTGAGAATTGGTTGCTAGCAACATACCCTTTTCTAGTAGAGTTAATTGTCGTTCCTTTGTTTGTTTTTTTCCTCTTGTTTATTTTAATTATGAAGCACAAAACTCTTATACTGCTTTCAGTAATCATTACTTTTTATCTGAGAATGTTATCTCTTTGCCCAGTTCTTAGGCAATTTGCTGGATTATGTATTGCCTTAAGTCAAACTATCTTGACTGTACTGTGCTGAGAGTCATTAAAATCCTCATGTTGATCCATGTTTTACACTTAAAACGTTGACATTGTATGGAAGTCATGTTTATACATATATGTAGGGGCCAGTGGAAAAACCAGATAAGTCACATTTTAAGAAAGTGAAAAAAAAATGGAAATTAAAAGTTCGAAAGTAGGCTACCTGATTGTGAGTATAACATTTCTTTTACATTACATAGCTAGCTGGGTTATCCTTGGAATCATTTGTTGAGAAGAAATATAGATCTAATATTGATTTTTAAAGAGTGCCACAAGGGCAAGAACTAATTTGATAAAATTTGTGTGGTTTTTTCCGCTGGAGTCTTCTTACACATTTATTAGACATAATTTTATGTCAAAAGCGTGACTTACTCATCAGAATGTGTTCTTCCATCTGTTAAATTGGCTCTCCCATGTCAGTTGAATTTTAAAAAAACCAATGAGTTTGTTTGAATTTAAGTTTTGCTGAGAAAGGCTATTCATTCATTGTGTTAATAAAAAAATTTCATACTTCAAAATGCACCATTTACTCTTGTTGTGTTTGGTATGTGTGTAACTCTCTACTCTATAAAATGAGATCTTTTGCTGACTAAGCTTTTTTTCCGCATTCTGTGATGTTATTGTTAGTGGTTGATAAATATAGGACATGAGTGATAACAATATCAGCTGATTTGGGGTCAGATTGTCCAGACACATGTAAAGGGTTGATATTATGCATGTGTCAAGTTTGTAGTGGTCCAGGGAATTATATTTATGAGGCATTTGTTGTACATGTAGCATTTATGGTTGAACAGTTAAGTAAGGTAATCATACATGTACTATTAACAGCAGCGGTATGTGAAGACTTTTCACTTTTATACTGAACGGATGAATCTCTTGTTATGTATTCACACAGAGTGAGAAGCTGGCAGTAGTGAAAACATTACATATCCTCTGCTTTTTTTTTCTTTCGTACAGTAGTTTAGAGTTTTTCTTGTTTCTGCTAGTAGTGACAGGGGATAGATGGGTGGTGGGAGGGTGCCACTGGTAAGTTCTACATCTTTTCTTTCCCCTGAGATGTTTTCTGTCAGTCTTACTTTTTCCCAGTACTAGTACTGATGTGCTTCTCTTTACTTGAATAAGTGTGTAGTTGGTGGGTGCTCTGATGTGGTTTGCCCTTTCTTTCCTATCAAACATCTATTGCCCTTACCTCTCCTTCTTTTCTTCGTACATTTGTTACTCTACTCTCTAATAATACATCTAATCGTCGGCACTTATACGACCTAATTTTGTTGAAAGTGTTGTAAATCTTTAACTGAAATTTAAAAAATAAAACAAAGTCCCACTTCTTTACTTTCCCTTTGTTATTTCTGTCTGTCTTACTTTTTCATGGAACTAAATGACTATCATTGTGCTGATGTGTTCTCTTTACTCAAACAAACATGTAGATGAGTGTAACAGTGTCTGTGGTGTAGCGAATATGTGCTTCGCTGTTGCACGAAGGCAGTGCCACTGACTGTAATGTCTTTAGGCCATTCCCAAAGGGGGGACATTTTTCGTTCAAGCATAGTAGTTGAAGTAGAATTGTAAATGGGCTGACTCATGTCACGCTCATAACTGTGCCTGATCTACAACAGTGAACTGTTGCTTTTTCTTTCCTGATCCTTACTATTGTCATTTTCCTCTACTTCTTTTGTATGTTTGTCAATCTCTTGTGACCTGCTATTTCCGGGGTGCCTTGACAGTCGAAGCAGAGCCCCACCTCATAAATGATGTAACTTGTGTTAATGGGAGCGTAAAAACGCCGACATTAAAAACCTCAGAACTTACAGATTTTAAAAAATCACCAAATAATAAAAAAAATTCTTCCTTTTTCTAAAAACTGGAATTGTAAACTGATGTCTGTGGTGTAGTGGTTAGGCACTTCACTGTCGCATGCAGGAGACCTGAGTTCGAATCACAAGTGGGGAGAATTTTTATCAAGTTTCTCTGTCATTCTGCTGGGATGTCTCTGGGTCAGGGTTGGCCCTGACAGGCAGCATTGAAGACTGACTCCCTAATGATCTAAATTGTGTTGGATAGAGGCGTAAAAGATAAAAGTTTTGGAGTCCAGAGAAAAGAAAAACATCGTACTAGTACTCGTACTAAAGAATTAGAATTCTAATAGAACCGAATTTGTCATTATGAACAAATTCTTCTGTATCCTACAGCACTTGTTGTATTGGAGAAGTGGATCTCTAAGCAGCTTCCACGGATAAAATTATGTGTCTTACTTACTTTGGTCTGATAAAGTGCTTTTCAGTCAGATATTATAACTGTCTTCTTTGTATCCCCGATCTCATCGTACTGTAGAGAAAGGGAGGAGACTGATCATAACTGATAAGATAATTTTTTTGGAGTCCTCTTGACATCATCTTGAGCAAAGTCTATTGTACGTTCAGACCACATGACTACTCTACAATCATATGGCCGGGATACATTATATTAGAGTTAGAGATAAAAGGAAGTGAAGGCCTTCAGGATAGTGTGCGAACATAAACACATTTATATATATATATATATATAATATACATGTATATATATATATATATACATGTATATATATATATATATATATATATATATATACTGTCGAACCTACTCTAATACTCACCAGTATATAAGCCAATCACCTGCACTAACAGCCACCCCCCTCCCTTTCATTAAAAAAACAACGATATTTTAATGACACTGTATACGTTATTAAGACCTCCACCCGTCTACTCTAAGATAGCCAATTTTCTGTACAATTTTGACTGTATAGATACATCCAGAGATAACTCTTCGGGTGTACAATTCCAGAAAGGGAAAACAATGACAAAACATGTGCTTGACCATAGTGCATTGTACAAATGTAGTTGTAGACAGAGAAAAGGGATAACAAGTATTATGCATTATCTCTCTCTCTTGTCCCTTTTAACTCCCAGTGGAGCACAGGCCATCAACATTACTCCAGTGAAGCTTGTTCTGAGCATCCTTCTCTAGCTGTTTCCATGATGTCCCCGCTTTTTCAATTTCTGCTTGTACCGCTCGACTCCATGTCATCTTTGATCTTCCCTTCTTACGTTTTCCTTGTGGGTTCCACGTTAAAGCCTGCCTGAATTATGCATTGTACAATGGATATATTGAAGAGAGAAAAAAAGAACATAACCAGCCAGGGGACATAAAACAAACAAAAAATGTGTATATATGAAAATGATAGCTTTTTCCTTCCAACTAAAACCTTCTCTGCCTCTCCACGTTTACTTCTACTTCTACCAAAGTCGACACAGTGCCCCTTACAAATAATAGTGGAGATCTTTATGCCTCACCTTGTATACAATATTGTTAAAAAGGGATGGAAATGAGGTCAAAGTTTTTGTGCTTGGTGGTATAGAGTAGAGTAATAAACTATTATATATTATGGAAATCTTGTTTGTATGTACCGTACCTGTTCGTGGATACGGTGTAGTTTGGTGGGGTTAAAAAAAAAAGGGGGGGGGGGGGTGAGGCGTGTGGAACAGTACTGAACATCCTTGTACAAAGTATGGGGGTCTGCAAAAAGAGAAAAAAAAAGTAAGTGTGTGTGGATTTTGCTTAGTTTTAATGTATGGGTTAAGTGCCGCTATCAACGCATAGAAAGTAATAGCGAGAGAAAGACTAGATCTACATATATATATATATATATAGCCGACATGTACTGACGATCAAAAGAAAAGTATCACGTTTTGATTGAGTTTAAAAAATATCGTCTTTTGAGTCTTTACGCTTTAATACTTTTCACATGAGTAGTACAAAGTACTGTGAAAAGGAGGTAATGTCATAAACATAACATTTTGGTACTTCAATTTTTGTTTATAGCACCCATGTGAAACTGAAACAAGAACAACAAAATTCGGATTTTGTCCTCGACCACATGACTCCAAATAAAAAAAAAAAATTAAATTAAGTTTAGGGTCTAGATCTGTGTTCACTTAATGTTAAAGCCACAATAACATTTGATAACTGTCACCCAAAAAAAGACGGTACCTTTAACTCAAGATCAGAAAATCAAGCCATCGGCATGCTCAGCGGTGCGGTGCGAGGACATTCATCAATATTATTCAACGTCAGGCGTAGGACAATCAGCCTTTTGAGACAATGGTAGGTTGTGACTTGGTTTATTCAAGACCAACTCAGAACTGGTCCTTAAAGGGCAACAATGCCTGCTCAAGACCGATATATTACATCAAGACAGTGCACCTGATAAATCGTCTCAATCCGCAAGACAATTTCCTGTGTACTTTTACTCGTCAGCCAGCACACAGTAGGCCTACATCACAGACTGAAGTGATTAAAATTAAAGACTAGTGTTACTGGGTTGCCTGCACATAGACTATGAATATGACATTTATTGATAGACTACGTTTACAGCTCAAACACCGTAAGGCGAGGATGAACTGAACACCGTCTGTGGACCCAGAGCAATGCGACACCGTCCCCGCCTCGGATGATTTTTACTTCCAATTTGAACTCCACGATGGGAGTATAAAAGTGTACAGGAGACTACATGTGCACTCTCTGTTATTTCTTTAACAACACAATCAGCCCATGACATCCCAACAAGACAATGTGCCCGTGCACTCCACTCCGTATGGTTTTTGTTTGTTTGTTTTTCATATATCTAGAATAACGTCGCTGTACTGTAATGGAGTCACGGCCTGTCCTTTCACCAGGTTTGAACCCAACTGAGCACCTGTGGGACAGGATTGGCTGTGTTCATTTGACGTGAATCTCGGTTCCAGAACCATTTTAGTTTTACAGCTGCAGCAAGCCTTCACCAATGCCTGAAACACTATTTTGCAGACAGAATTGGGTGCTCTATGCGCAGGAGTTACACTGATGTGCTGATGCTCAGGGACATCACGCGGTGTAGGCTACCAATGTGTGACTTTTGGATTTTACTCCTGTTGTCTAAGTTTACTCACAAAAGAGACGTTTTCGTTGAAAAACAATCATTTCACCTTGATTTATATCTGTCAAATATTTCATATTTCAATTTCGTTGTCGAAAATTATTTTTTTTCTAAAGGAAAGACGAACAGATCAAACATAAAAGGTGGTACCTTTTTGTGATCGACAGTATAATGTAAGATGGTACATGTATGTAGAAAGGGATGTGTTGATAGACAAATCCTTGTGCCTGTATTTTATTCTGAGATTGAAATGGTGAGAACTCGCGTCCGTTTTGTAGTGGTCAGGCTTTTCACAGTCGCAATCAAGTGGGTGATTGGCGGTCGCTCTAGTGGGATTTGCTCCGTTTTTCCTATCAAACGCTTATCGTCCTTCTCTCCTCTTTTCTGCGTTTATACTATCTTGTAACACTTCTAATCTTCGGCACTTACATGACTTAATTGTGTTACAAGTGCCGCAGAACTCTTATTAAAACAAAACAAACCAAATAAAAAACAAAAACAAAAACAGCCACACACAGAAACGCGAGTTTGATTCCTGAGAGGCTGTGTTTTATTGCTATATCTTCCTATTGGAATGTTGTGCCCCACACAGCCAGGGTTCGCCCTGACAAGCAGGGCCTATGCAGCCGACCTCCTCTTTTTTAAATGTAGGTGTTTTTACGCGCCCGTCGATACAATTTAGATAATATAAGAGGCAAGCATCTGGCCCTGCCTGTCAAGGCCAACTCGAGCTGTGAGAGATACAACATCCCAGCAGCCGAAAGACCGAGATACTCGATAAAACCTTTTTCTCCACATTCGGGAATCAAACTTTGATCTCCTGCGTGTGACCACTACACCTCAGACGCCAGTTCGACCGCCTCAATGATCTAAACTGTATTGATGGGGTCTTAAAATATTCGCAATTACAATTGGGGACACGGTGACAAAGTTCGTTGGGAAAAGAATTTCTTAGTAGAAAACGTGGGTATGTGATCACAATCTGACAATGAGTCACAATGGCCCAGCGAAATAAGGCTTCAAGGCTAGAACCAGCAAAAAGACTCGGCACGTTTGGAAGATACTCATAACATTTTTAGTCGAAGTACATACCTGTTCCGAAACGTGACTGCTACATGTAGCCACTATGCTCACTGACCATGAGGCACAACTGCTCTTAATGTTAGTTGCAGCCTAAGGAAGATTTTAGGTGACGGAGTGCATGTTTAATTTACAGGGAGTTCAGACGTTTGCTACCGATGATCAGCCTTCGCTTCTAGACGATATACTTTTAATTATAAGATCGGTGTTTGACCTTCGACTGGTCTGATCCTATCCTGTTAGTTGTTAGATTATGGGCTGTCCAATTGAAAAGAACATTAAGCCTGGCTTGATTACGGGTAGCTTGACAGGTCTCGAGCGCCGTGTCAAAATATTCAGTTGTAATAGAAATAGATTTCTACATCCAGTCGAACCTGCTCTAACGGTCACCTGTATATTAAGACAATCACCTGTACAAACGACAACTATCCATTTCCTCCCAGGTATATTTTTCACCCAAAAATGACACTGTGTAATAATAATGGCTTCGTATCTAATACAACCACTTTTCTCTTTTCAACAATGAGTGCCCTCTAAGAAAGTTTCGCCTGTACATGATACAAGATGGGCTGGTTTTAGTTTAGTATTGGCCTACGTGCGGTGCGAGAACGCGAAGCCTGCTTACAACATATTATTATGCTTGGCGTTGGAGCTTTTTGAATGGTTGACACCGCAAAATCGGACACACTGGCTCACGTCTGTATTGTGATAGCTTGGCTTTTCGTTTTATCGGCGAAGGAAGTTGATTTGATTCCCGTATAGACCTACGGGAATTAGAATTAAACCAGCAGGGGTAGATCTATAATTATATCGTTACCTCAGAATTATTACATAGTTCTGCTCAGCACCTCTAATCTTGAGAAATTTGACGAAAAAGATTTTGAGTTTCACATTACTGGTACGTCAAGCTTTTCCGAATACAATCTTTGGATACCTTTATAACGACTCCGAATAATCTTACGAATTTGATGAGAGTAAATAGAACATTTGGTTTTTGATCTCATGGTCTTAGTCTTAGTAACCCAAAGCGTCCAAAAATGCCAAATAGAACTTTCTTGTTCTGAGGTAGCGATATGTGATCATTGAATTGTCATTAGTGGCAAAAGTACTCCAATCTGCTTTTTAAATAGAGAGAAAATCCAATGTGCAGAATTCCTCAAGTGACATCGATAACAGTTCTATAGTACAGTAGTCTACAAAGTACAAGTAATGCTGGCACACGGTCAAATAGGGCAGGTAGACCCTTATATTATCTCTGTTGTTTCCGCCTCTCTAGCCCCTCACACTGGATGACCGTTATCGTGCCATGCCGTGTGCGCATGGGTAACTCTTGCGAAAGGGATTGGGAAGTCCATGGCAGTCTGTAGGCTAGTTGGTGAAAAAAACAACCCCAACGATAACAAAACAACCCCCCCCCCTAAAAACCCCCCCACCCCAAAACAACAGCAAAACAAACACACAATAACAACAAAAAACAAAAACAAAACAAGACAAGACCAACCCCCTCCCACCCCAACAAAAAACAAGCCCACAGCAACTAGACAACTCCTGTTCGAATATTAAGTTTATTAAACGCCTCACATGAATTTACAGCTACAGTGTTTGATCTAACTTTCTGCTGTTGGTCACCTTTTTCCTCTTTGGACATACAACGTGGTAGCAAGTAGGGCTCTTATA
>NW_004797283.1:1173485-1179268 GCF_000002075.1 Aplysia californica | reverse complement strand
ATATATGTATATGTATATACATTTGTCATAAAGTAAGTTCGTTCTCCCAGCATTAATTTATAGAACCTGTTATAAACAGATTCTAGGTCAGGTGTGTTTGTGCTTGCCTGTGTGTGTGTGTGTGCGCGCGTGTGTGTATGTGCGTGTGTATGTGTGTGTGTATGTGCGTGTGTATGTGCTCAACAGTCCTTTCAACGCTGCCTGAATACAAAAAAAGGTGACGTGTTCGTTCCCCGTTCACCGTCTGTCTGTTCTACCACTCCACCCAAAAGTGGAATGAAAAAAAGATCTCCTAATCTCAGGACTATCAGTAGAGGTGAGAAAAGAGGGACAGCAGAACCTAGATTTTGACACAAGATAGAAAGTAAAGAAACAAATGGTCGCTTTTATGGACAAGCGGGCTAACCCTGCTATACGACTCTACAACGGTAGAACAAAACCCTCCTACCTAATATCAGGACTAGCACTATCAGTAGCGGAGAGAAAAGTGATAAGATACCAGTCAGAAAAGCAGACCAAGATTTTGAAGAGAGAGAGAGAGAGAGAGAGAGAGAGAGAGAGAGAGAGAGAGAGAGAGAGAGAGAGAGAGACAGAGAGACAGAGAGAGAGAGAGAGAGAGGGGGGGTCACAGTAGTGAGCAGGCTTGACTGACCTTTGTCCGCAATATGTTTATACAATGTATTATAACTGCTTATGTTGTGAAATACAGACAAAGATTGTTTAGGTCTGTACGTAGTCTTCAGTAGCCTACACACTGTGCGTTATAGGCCTATCCATTGCTAACAGCATGACGAGATATCTAGGTAGGCCTAGGTTCTTTCTGGGGAGAGAAAAAACACCAAAAAAAACCCCCGTTGCCCATGATATGACTAATACGACATGTCCTCTGAGGAGGGACTATGACGCAGGCTCTAGGCTATCTACGTATAAAGTAGGCCGATGTCTTTTCTTCAGCTACAAGACCTCGACCTTGAAAATGCATGTAAATGTAATGATAACATGATAATAGAAAGCCAAGGTGACCTTGATGTCGGAACTTTAGTGACAGTTTTTTTCATCTTTGTTTTGTGTATTTTTGTGTGTTTTTGCTTGTTTGTTTTCTTTGTTCGTTTTTTGTGGGGAGGGGGTACTTTTAAAGAATAAATGATTCGGCCTTGAGTTTCATGCTCCTTTGACGCAGTGTAAGCGACCTCTCTATCACCCAATCTCTCAATTGTTGGGATAAGGTGAATTTGGACCCCCCCCCCCCTTTTTTTTTAAAAGAGCGTCTTTCGTGCATGACATCACACAACGTGGTCCCTTGGATGAAGGCCCCAGATGCGCTGGTAGGTCAGATACGTACTAAATGGAGACCCAGATTACCGTTACCAATTATTGGGTAAACACACCCTTAATAGGACGGGCTGTACAAGAACGATAAGGCGACAGATCTTCTTGAACACTGGTGATAGGAGCATGCACCCTTCTGTGATAAATACTCAAAATTGTCTTAAACCGTTACACTTTGTCACGGAGAAACGTGCGAGTCATAGACAGATGGCTGTCTTATACAGTGACATTATAATGTAAAAAAATATATTAAAAAACCGCAAAGGGGAAATGGGATGTGGCCGTTGGAACAGGTGATCGTGATTGTCTCACACAGGTGGCTGTTATAGCAAATTCTACTGTATCTATTTTTAAAAAAAAATCATGGAAGCCGAGCTCTAGTATGGCACTGGTCTCTGGTTTAAATGGAGTGGTCAAGCGTTTCGCTGTCGCACGCAGGAGACACTCGTTCGATTCCCGTGTGAGGAGAACATTTTTACTAAGTATCTCGGTCTTTCTGTTGGGATGTTGTGTCCCTCTCAGCCCGGGTTGGCTCTGACAGGCAGAGTCAGAAGTTCGCCTAAAAAAGTTACAGATTATCTAAATTGTGTCGACGGTCGACGGGTGCGTAATCTATGCATTGCTCATCACAGACATCATATTGTAAAGAGTGATTGTAAATTTCTTGTGTGTGGTGATAGGGTGATTGGATGCACAACGTTTATTTTGGTAAGTTCAAGAGAGAACATTGACAAATGACTCTGATGATTATTCCAAATTAAAATCGCTTTTATTGTCCTTGCCAGGACAAGCAAAAAGAAATGAAGTGTTCCATAACTTTAGGGAAAATGTCGGAGTTCATCAAACCCATTGCTCGACACTAAGCAGAGGAGTCCTTCAGCAGCCCCAATCACAATAAAATTATCCTTCAAAATTTCCAGAGAACACGAAGACAGGTGGCAGAGAAGATCCATTTGAAGAAACGACGCAACAAATCTTTTAATGATGACAAGTTCACCACGCTCCAGTGAGATGATCTTCCCAACCTCGAGTGCGATCACTCTTGGTTGGGGGGGGGGGGGGGGGCACTGCGCACTTTTGCTTAGAAGAAGACGTTGGCAATGGATTGGACACACTTTCAGAAAGTCAGGCAGCTGCATAACAAGGAAAGTGTTAGATTGGAACCCACAGGGTGAAAGATCAAGGGGAAGACCACGTGGAACCTGGAGAAGAGTCACGGAAATAGATGTACAGAAAAGTGGGAAGACGTGGAGTGACATCAAGCGACTAGCCCAGGATTGGGAAAGGTGGAAAGTGTTTGTTCGTGGCCTATATCCTGATCCAAGGAGAGAAAGGCAATGATGATGATGACATGTGTATAGCGTGAATTCTGATACATGTACTTTGGTGGTTGCTACTACTACTACTACAAGAATTCGGAAAAAGGAAAAAACAACTAGCTACATTCTCTCGGTTGAAGACCGTCGCACGTAAAAAAATAAATGAAGTTGCCTCCGGAGTGCGCAGAGGCAAATCCGAGTGTCTTGGCAAAAAGTGGAATAACTGCTCTTAACTCTTTACTTGTCTCTGTATTGTCATTCAAAAGCTCTGCAACTTCCACTTTGTTCTGAATTGCCTTTTCATTGACTTTAGAACGAGTCTGGTTTGTTGTGAGCCCATGAAACGTGTTTGAACATTTAATTTAAAAAAAATAGTCGGCGAGTGTCCATTCTTGAGCTTTAGAGAAAACCTTTTTTTGTGCAGGTAGTTTGGCTGAAGCCTTGCATCAGTCTATACTTTCACTTTCACCTTCTGCACACAACGAGCGAGTGTTAATTTTGACACACCGAAGTCTGCTGATGCTTCCTGGACAGTCTTACCATTCTGTGCAGCCTCCATCGACTTCTTCATCATTTTATACATAAAATAATATATAAGATGTAGGGTAAATCCCGCTCCGAGGTTTCGTCTGTAGATACGAGGCATTTCTGCCCCCCCCCCCAAAAAAAAAAACAACAACAAAAAAAAACAAAAAAACAACAAAAACAAACAATAATTAAAAAAAAAAACCATAAACATAAAAATAAATAAATAAAAAAAAAACAAAAAAACAAAAAAACAACAACAACAAACAGGAAAGTGGTATCAGAATTCCCGAACTAGAACTACAAAACAGGGTCATATATTATGGGCTGCATGCCAACATGAGAACCAAATTGTACTTTTATTGCACCATATTCCATCCCTATGTGATAATTTTGCACTGGTTAAGTGGATCTCTTTGCAGCAGGAAAACTAGGACACTAGTGGGGTGAAGTGGAACACCGAGTCCCAATTCTCCTGACCAAAGGTAGACTCCAAGTTTGATTCTGCATTTTCTTTATGAGATAGTACTCAGCATATCCAATATGATTGTCTTATAAAGATGATTTATGACTTTATAAAAACATACTCACCTTCAGCTGAAGTTCAACACATTCGTTGCTACAGATCGCGACAGAAACTGGTCTTGAAAAAACTTTGCAAAAACTGGGCGGTCTTTGGAACTTGAGAACAGGAAATAGAAGGTTGAAGGGATGTATCAGCAGTCAAAAGGTATGCTGACGATAAGTAGTAGGCCTACTCTTATTACGGTGTGGTTAACTATTGTCCACAAAAATAATGTTTCGGGCCTCGTCCCAGTTTCCTTGCGTCCGACCTCTACCAACTCTCCTCTACTAGCTGACTGTAAGATATTAATCTCACGGTGCAGTTGATTTTACGTACATGGCTGTTTTCTCTACATAGGACGTAGAATCATCCCTTACCTTTTTTGTTTTGTTTCGGTAAGTGTTAGTTTTACTGCGCTCGTAGCTAACCTAATGAGCGCGCGGGGCACATTTTCAGTTTGGTAAGAATTTTGAATTTTGCCCGGGTGGCGGCCGAAGCCTACTCTTATCGATTTTAGGATCACCAAGGCATCTTTAACGTGCGCAACTTGCACACGGGGCCTCCGAGATTTTTAGCCCTTATCCGAGAAGGCTAGGTGTTAGATCTTAGCTACCATAAGATCAGGGGTGTGGCTGAAAGACAGCAGTAAGAAGGAGCCAAGGAGTAGCAGAAAGAATCACTCAGGAGCCCAGAGGAGGGAGCAGCAGGACAGGGGGAAAGGGCAGAAAGTGGAGACGAAAGCATGGTTAGAGAGCCGGAAAGGAGGTGATTGAAGAACATTTTAGAGTAGAAAATAGCCCGTCGCTGTCAGGTTTCGAACCCAGGACCTATTGAATGAGAGGCGAGCACCATAACTCTAGACCACAAGAGCCCCCAACATTTCTTTGAAAGCTCCACTTCCTCCCCAAGAGGTTGATTATTCCACAAGAATGCCCGACAATGACAAGAGTCGCAGCAGTTCCGGGAAGAAATTAATGTTGAATTTTGCCCAGATGACGGCTCGAACGGCCTACACTTTTCGCTTCTCGAACCGCCAAGGAATCTCTAACATGCGCAACTTTCACATATATGGGACCTCCGACATTTTTCGTGCACGATCCTAACTAAACTAGGACGTGGAGAGGGGGCTCTCGTGGTCTAGAGGTTAAGGTGTTCGCTTCTCATTCAAAGGTCCCGGGTTCGAATCCTGGTAGAGACGGAAAAATGTCTTCTTTATAATTGTCTCCTTTCACCTCCTTTCCTGCTCTCTAGAAACTTTCTGTCATTTGCTTTCGTCTCCACTTTCTGCCCCCACTCCCTCACCTCGTTTGCCCCCTCCTCTGGGATCCTGACTCTTTCTGCAGACTTTCTATTGCTACTCCTTGGCTTTTTCTTACTGCTGTCTTTCAGTCACACCCCTGATCTTCTGTTAGGAAAGATCTACACCTAGACGTCTCAGACAATGGTAAAAAATCTCGGAGGTCCCGTGTTCACGATGCGCACGTTAAAGATCTAAAATCGATAAGAATAGGCTTCAGCCGCCACCCGGACATAATTCAAAATTTCCTACCTCCTGAAAATGTTTGGTGTGTCCCGTGCACTCATATGACCTTATGCAGTTGTGAGCGCCGTAAAACACTTATTAAAAAAAGGACTTAGGGGTGTGAAAAGCAAGACGACCCCCCCCCCCCCCCCACACACACACCCACACTAAAGCTGGCAGGGATCGAACCCGCGACCTACAGGCGTACACCTTTCCTTTTAAGTAGCTTGAGTCCCCAGTTATTTACGTTATTTTCCTTAGCTTAGCCGGCTACCATGGGGAATTGTAATTGTACATTTTAGTTGTTTTACTCACCCATCGACACTTTTTTAGATCATTTATAAGAATAAGATAGGCTGCTTGGGCCCTGCCAGTCAGGGCCAACCCTGGTTGAGACGGATACAACAACGTTCAAGTAGAGAGGGGGAGATACTTTTTTAAAAGTCTTGATTAATAATTAAAACAAAACAAAACAAAACAAAACAAAACCACACACACACACACACACACACACACACACACA
>NW_004797283.1:1170550-1172504 GCF_000002075.1 Aplysia californica | reverse complement strand
CCACCTCCTGTTCATTTCACCCCTGCCCCAATTTCCCCTATTTCACTAAAACATCTGTGTCTGTTTGTACATTGTATTTTTGTTTTCAAATACCGACACATGTTCGCTAGCTAAAAGTACACTGAACTTCATTCAAGGGGGTAAACTTACTTTCCTATCATCAGTTGATGGCACTGCATTTCTACGAGTACCTCGGTATAAAGACTGGTATCTTGGGTGCATCCACCCTTTCCTTGGACTCATTGTAACAGACAGTTTCGGACTCGCATATTATTATGGTATAAGCTATGCTCCATACCCGTGGGACAGTGGGTGGTTGGCGGGTGCTCTGGTGTGGTTTGCTTCTTCGTTTCTATCCCTATCAAACATCTATCGTCCTTATCTCCCCTCCTTCTTTTCTTTGGCGTGTGCTCTGGTGTAGTCTGTTTTTTTGTTTCTTTATTTCTATTCCTTTAAAAAATTGTTATTTTCTTGTAACACCTCTAATCTTCGACACTTATAAAATGACTTAATTTTGTTGAAAATGCCTTAAACTTAAAGCTCTTACTAAAACAAAAAACAACAACAGTGGGACTCAAAATGTACTAGTAGATGAAAACACCGCCAATACTAACAGTCGGCTGTTGTGACAGGCTTCGCTGCTATGATCAGCTGTTTAAATGAATGATCCCAGCAAAATCTGGCTGATAACATTTTGATTTATGAAGACACACACTTTGAAAAAGAAAAACTAACATAGCAGCTAAAATCAACATTTTGTATGAATCATGGACACTTTATTCCCCCAAAATAACAACAACTGGCTCATTGCTACAGCCAGAAATACTTAAAATATTATTGTCAACACATGGGCAATGTATTGGTACTCTTTACCATGAATGCGGCACTGGTTAAAATAAAGCCCTCTCGTATCAAAGCAGCCTCATTTAAAAGTACAGGGTGTATTTGCACCAAGAACTCTTAAGATCAGGAGATCAGTCTCATTTAATAGGGTACTTAGGAAGTGAGGTCAAAAACTTGCGGCGGGGGCTCTCATAGTCTTGATCAGGTTACGGTGTTCGCCTCTCGTTCAATAGGTCCTGGGTTCGAAACCTGACTATGAGAGCGACGGAAAATTTTCTTTTTAATTGGCTCTGTCAAGAAACCTCACCCGCAACATTTGAGGGATACACATTCGGGGGCGAAATTTAAAACTAACTTAAAGCATACCCTATGAAAAGCAACCACAATTGTTGTTAGTCTTTCTTCTCAGTAAATGTACTCTTTTATGTTCACCGTGAAGTGCGCACATCGCCATTAACTGTGTTGTGATAGTAGGCCTACATGTATGAGTGTCGTCTGATTATGTGTTGGCGTTAATCTGTTAATCTAAAGAGCGTTAAGCACATTCGTGAAATGTACTTTATAAGCATAGGACGAGTATGCGATCATATTGGTGTGTGTGAGTGTGTGTGTGTGTGTGAGTGTGTGTGTGTGTGTGTGTGTGTGTGTGTGTGTGTGTGTGTGTGTGTGTGTGTGTTTGTATGACATAGAGAAATATTAATAAGTAAGATGGAGCAGAATTTATTTAGCTTTAAATTAGTATGCTGCACGAATGGGTTGTGCAAGGCTTTAACTCAAAGATTGGACGATTACATTTCCAAGCTTCGTTTGGACGCCACTGTTTTAATCATTATTAAAATTTTATGTTGAAAATTAATAGTTGTTTGTTTCGGTAGAGTCCTTACAGGGAATCATACTTACTCTGCTAACCTCTCTAGCCTCAACAGCAGAAAGTCTGCTTCGACTATCAAGGCACTCCGGAAACTAGCAGGTAACAAGAGTGTGACTAACATACAAAAATTAATAGCCATAAGGTTGCTATCGTTGTAAGAGGTGACAATAGTGATTGGATACACGAGTTAATCTAAATGTGTGTGTGTGCATGTGTGTGTGTTTGTGTGTGTGTGTGTGT
>NW_004797283.1:1144488-1169517 GCF_000002075.1 Aplysia californica | reverse complement strand
GACTCAGATATTTTTGCAACGTTCGCTGTTACATTACATTGATGCTATAAAAATAATATTAATTAATAAACAGGCCTTCGGGTCCGGTTGAGAGTGGGGTATGGTTGGAGGAGTAGACATACACATTTCGACCTTAATAAATAGAGGTGATAGTGCTACTGGTCGTTGGGGGTACGTAGCTAGCACTGTAAGCCTACCCAGCGTGCTGACGTCGTCAATGCTTCGGCTACGCCCTATAGACCTATTGTTCTATTTTACCACCATGCAAATATGTCCGCCCTCTGATCTCCCCTCCAAACGTAGGCTACATAGGCTAACAATATTATTATATAGGCCTATTAACACACAGGCAACACTTCTGAAATCCACCCCTACATATATGATATATATTATAGGCCTACCCCCACCCCCGGCTAAAATAAAAAAAGTAAGGTAAAATTAAAAAAACCCAAACCCAAACAACACC
The DNA here is from genome assembly GCF_000002075.1 of Aplysia californica. Lineage (NCBI taxonomy): Eukaryota > Metazoa > Mollusca > Gastropoda > Aplysiida > Aplysiidae > Aplysia > Aplysia californica. Next base: position 1,169,051 of record NW_004797283.1, on the reverse strand, counting down.
AAATCGGCCAAAGCCCAGCATGGAAACTATTGACTTCACCCAGGTCTATTGGTCGGATTTTTAAAAAGTGCATACGTACAGGTGGCCTGACGTCATAGATCTAGATCTATGTAATACAGACATATATAATATTTTATTATGTAGTTAGTTACTGTTAGATCTAACTGTTAATTTTTATCAAGCAGACGTCATGCGTAGGACTAGGACAAGAACTTTCGCGTTGGGCCGTGCGCTTCATCTGTTTCTATGGTCTCTCTCTCTCCCCCTCCCCCACTATGGCTTGCGCTCGCTCTTGCGTCTCTACGTGTGCGTGCACATGCATGCGCCGTACAAATACAATACACAAGGATATCCCTCTACTAAGATGACATAGAGGAAACAGGGGAGAGTACATGGGTGCGGGTCCCGATAGCTAGGTCTAAATATACCGCTGAACCGGCTGACGATGATGACAGCACGCACGGGGTGATTTTGCGGCCACCGATCTTGGCAACTTGCCATTTCACAGCTGACTGGGTAGTGGGTAGGCTACCCGGTGTGCCGTGGACACAGGGACTAGACTGTCACTATGACACGTAGCATACTTTGTACTTGACTGTAGCGCACTGTTACAGTGCCTCAGGTGACCCTTGGCTGCCTGCTTTCAAGTATTCAGATTCGATGAATATAATTTGTAGGTCACGCATTCTCTTGCTGTCATACTTCTCCAATAAAATAAAATAAGCCCAGTGAGAAATTACGTAACACACCCACTCTCGTATTCTCTTCCAAACACGCACAGAGGGGTCTTATTAGGACTGGTCGAGAATTAAATGAGTAGAAGCCAACTTGTCAGCTTTCCGTGTGGAACTATTGATCAGTGGTACTCAACAACGCATTCCCCACGTCTCCACTGAGCTTGTTAGTAAACAGAAAAGCGCATGCTGGGTAACGTGCAGGCAATGTTCGATTTAAGTTTATTGGCACCAATCCAAGACTGCAGAGTGATCAATAACAAAGTAATATTCAGCGAACCACGAGTGACCAAGCTATTAATCTTTTTTTTATGTGCAAGTCGTTACTGAGCCACGCATTCTGTCGAAAATTGCTGACTTATGACATTGATCTTGAAGAACTAAAATTAAATAATTGAAAAGAAAAAAGAGGGCGCTGGCCCAATTTTCCTGTGTGCACGATCGTCAGCACCAGAAATTGTTGTTGTAGCTAGCATAGCTGCTTACAATTCACATCACGTGTGAAGCATAACCAAGCTTAGATGTAACAAGCTCACTCATTGGTCGGGGCGGAATTCGGTGACCAATCGAAGGCCGACAATTTTGTAAACATCAGCAGGTCGGTTGTTGCCATTTCGTTCGGACCTCAGTGACAAGAAGTGAAGCCGTGATTCAGAAGAAATTAGCGACCAATCTTGCCTGTTTCTAGTATTTTTTACTTCAATTTATCATGTACAACATTACTCAACTTCTGCAGGCAGCTGAGTTCATCGAACGGCGTGAAAGAGGTAGATTCACACTTCTGTAAATAGAGCCATTTTCAAACTACTCGTTCACACCCCCACCCTGCCACGTCAGGGAACACTTATTCGTGACAGTTTCGTGGTCACTGGGGTTTATATTGTTTTTATTGCCTAAAATATTTTGCATATTATCTACTTCACTAGCTTTGGACCTAAATATGACCAGAAATGTGTATGATTGTGTTGAAATCGGCTGGTTACAGTCACACCCCTACCCTTCCCGATTACCCCAGAATGTTATGCCCTCCCTTCCGTGTCGAAGTGTTGACTTGTGCAGAGTTGTGGCCTTGCATTTGCTTTGGCCTTCAACCATTTGCTCACTCACGGGGCCGTTACTTGATAAATTTCGCATGTTTTTTCAAATATGGCAATCATTTACATACTTTTTTGTAGAAAAAAAATGAGTTGACTCATATTATAATAATTATTTTGATGAAGAACGAATGCATGACCTCCTCGAAGCACTGGGAGGCATGTCATTGGTCATGACCCCTTTTTTGCCGTACCAGCTGGGCTGGCTGATGCAGTTGCCCAGATCATCACAATCCAGTGGAGGGGAAGTGCTCTTGCAGTAGGCCAAGTTGCAGTCAGTTCTTGTGGTAGAAATTAGTAACCTGACTGAAGTGTAGAGTCTAGTATATTTTGGGTCTTCAAAGTGCCTATTTTTTTCAAGGAGTAGATCTATTTTAGTCTATCCACCTTTGAGTTTAATTATGAGTAGATCTACACACTTTAGTTTTTCATGTAGGCTAGATTTAGACATAGAATCTAGATCTAGTTTTCTAGATCTACTACTCAACTGCAGCTTGATCTGTCACTGTAAAATGATAGCTGGGCTGGTTATGGCTATGGGCCATGGGGTTCATTGAATGCCTTGAAGCTGTGCAGGTAGAAAAGCAAACCTTTGGGTTGAGCTCAGTTGTGGGCTTGAGTTTTAGTATGTTTGGAGAAAACTGCTGAGATTTCACTTTGACTTTATGATGATGGTTTCAATTTGTGTTGTACATGTAGAATCTAGTGGGCTTTAGAATTTAGAAATCCCCTGCACCTTGACAAACACCTTTCTATTCATTTTTGTATTACAATTAATGAAATGCATTATTGGTCAGACATTTGTGTTACTAGCCTAGAAGCCGTCTTTATGATACATGCTGTTTTTCTTTTTAAAGTAGTCTAGTATTTTGGGTGAAAGAAAATTGATTGGTACTGTTGTGATATATTCAATGATTATATATATGGGAGTGTATACAGACCCGGTAACCGGGTACAAAGTCACAAAGTATAAAGACCCGGTAGGGGAACTCTTTTACGATTTCGGAAAGTTTCACCGCCCTCTTGGCTCAGGGTAGACCATATAGATGTACACTACCAAGGCTCTTCTAGATCTATGGCCTAGGTCTAGATCTGGACAACAGACATAAATCATTGATCTAGTTTTGAGGCTAGCCTAGATCTAGATCTAAATGAAAATTGCGGATGTCTTTTCGATGAACGATTCATTTTTCCTCCGTCTTGGAGTTGGAGGAATCACAATTTGAAGAAAAGAACAATGTCATAATTTCAATCGAGCAGTCACCCTCTCTATTTCTGTACCACCACCCCCCACCCCTTGTCTACACACGTGACACACTACCGGGTCTGGGCGCTGAAACTTTCCGAAATCACAAAAGAGTTCCCCTACCGGGTCTGTATACTTTGTGACTTTGTTCCCGGTTACTGGGTCTGTATACACTTCGTTATTATATAAGGTATTAGTCTCCACAGTGCTTGGGAGGGCTCCTTACTATGTGTTAATACGGAGCATGCGTTTACATGAACGTATGCAGAGGGAGGAAGGGACACGTGAATCGTCTTATTTCCTAGACATTTTAGTGACATCCCATGAGGGAGGGGGTCACTTTGGCTAATAATATTGTGACGACAGGTGACTGTTTGGTGAAGGATTCCCTGACTACAGTTAAAATTATAAAGACAAAGGCGTCAATGGGTTTGGAGAGGGGGGGGGGGAGCAGAAAGACGGGCTCACTGTACTGATGCTCTATAAAATGTCGGGAACAGATAAGAGGAAACTGTTGGTAATAATTATAGGGACAAGCGCTCAGCCAGGTGGTTTCTAAGCGACCTCTCCTGACTGCCTGTCATCTATTGCAACTTGGTAAATGCATGGTTGACAGTCATTGACAGCTTATCACATGACTAATCTTTCACCCTATAGAGGCCTCTCTAGTTTTCTACAGCATTTACGTGTGTTGTGCATCATAGGCCTAACTCAACATTACATGCTGTCACTCAAGTACCAGTCAGAAACTTTCTCTCAAAGATGCATTTTGAGTGACCAATAAAAAAACGTCAGTCTCCCCACTCCAACATATCACCCGACCAGTCATAGACCTCTATGTGTCCGTGGACAGTTGGGTGTGAAAACGCTGTCCACCACTCTCTTTGTTCTGCCTGTGGAGCAGTCTCACCGACAGTTGTCTAGACTTGTCTTTTATGCAAGCTGTGCAGGCTGTAGCCAAAATTTCCCCTTGTCAAACTTAACCTGTGGGCATGTTTTGTGGATCGATGCATTCTTTCAGAAGAAGTGACCATGCATGCACTTGTACGTCTCAGTTATATAGAAAAAAACGTCATATGACGAAAGCGTGCATTTGAGCAGAGCGTGCTTTAGTGTGGCTTGCCCTTAGACGGAGACTACTGTAAAGTATAGATAAATGTCTTATTTTGAACTGCTTGAAACAAAGAGCAACATGGTGGGGGGGGGGGGGGTCACAGTGGAGTTGCAGCTATGTCTTGTCTTACTGGTGCATGAAGACAGGGGGGTTATATACTTTACTCTTACCCATTCAAATTCTTATCTGTGGGAAGTTGTGAGCCTTTGAGTCGTAGAGTTTGCCAAGCAGGTTTTTGACAATTTCTGTTAGTACCCAGGTTGAAACAAGAATGGAAAGGTAAAAGCATTGATAAACCAGCAATCATCATCATCCTCATCAGAATTGAATAAAAAATCTTACTGCACACCTTAGCTCCCCCCCCCCCAATAATTTCTTTTTGCATATCCTCAGCCACTAGACTATCAACTCTATTGTTCAAACTTTTTTTCTGGTTTGTTTACATTTTGAGAGAAGGAGCAAACCTGCTGAAACTAAAAGTTAGATACTGCATAAATTATAAGTTTGAAATAGGCTAAAACTAGGGATTTTTTTCCATCATGTTGAAGCTCAAAAACTTTCTCAGGTGTATGTCACTTTTGGCAGAGGGAACTGAATTTATCGATATCTTCATAGACGAGGGAAAGAAATCAGGTTAATTTTATGTAAGATTACAATGATGCCATGTGAGTATCAGAAGTGAAGAACAGTATTTTTCAGCCAAATGTAAACAAACCAGAAGTAAGGTTTGAATAGAGTTGATAGTCTAGTGGATGGTATGCAAAAATAAATTCTTGGGGGGGGGGGGGGGAAAAAAGAGGGGCGAAAAAATTTTAATAAATTCTTGGGGGGGGGGGGGGGGAACTAAGGTGTGCAGTAAGATTTTTTATTCAATTCTGATGAGGATGATGATGATTGCTGGTTTATCAATGCTTTTACCTTTCCATTCTTATTTACAACCCAGCTATAATGTAAAAAACAACTGCAAAAAAAAAAGTTTTATTTTTATTTTTTTTCTATAGTAGAGGGTTTTACGGCGCTCGCAACTGCTTAAGGTCATATGAGCTGTTTTGATGATTTTTGTAATCATTTTTCTTTATATTTTCCCTTGTGACAGAAGCTGAACATGGTTATGCATCAACGTTGCCTATGCCAGAAGAATACAGTTACAATCCATCGAAAAGAAGATCAAAATCGAAAAAGGGTCAAGGCAACAGGTATGGTGATATTGTCTTCTCAAAAAAACGAAAAGAGCATCTTTTTTATTTATTCGGACTGATGTTAATAATTTTTATTGTAAAGATGAAAGTTAAGACTGCGTTATCGTAAAATGAAGAAATGCAAATAATGGGAATACCTTGTTATTTTATAAAAGGATAATAAACAACAACTGAACTGAAGTTATGAATTTGAAAGAGGGGTAGAGCAATATTTTGCTCAGAAAAAGTAATGTTTTGAGTTAAATGCTAACGTTGTTTTTCTTATTGTTTTGTACAAAATTTTTTTTTCTTTTAAAGCGCAATATTCTTCTAAATGGAAAGGTGAACATCATTACATCGTGTTCTTTATTATTCATACTAAAATAGTCTTCTGCTCAAACTTTTTCGTGGGTATGACTATGTTGTATTGTATTCTGTAACTAAACACATTTTGTGGCGAAAATTGAAGGTATGATATTGCCGGTTTAAATTAACAATTTTTTCTTTTAATTCTTTTTTTAGATCTACTCACAATGAGCTGGAGAAAAACAGGTAGGTTTGTGAGTCATTATTGCTTTCTTAATACTCCTTCCAGTAATTTTTACAACTTATTAAGGAAGCTGGTGGGTGGTTGGCGGGTGCTCTGGTGTGGTTTGCTCCTTCTCTCCAATGAAAATTCTATCATCTCTGTCTTCCCTCGTTCTTTTTTGTGTTTGTTACTCTGTTGTAACACCTCTAATCTTCGGCACTTATATGACCTTATTGTGTTCCAAGTGCTGTAGAACTCCTGGACTACTAAAACTAAAACTAAGGAAGCTGGTTACTGTCTGTGCCTATGTTTAAAATGTGAATGTGTATAGGGTATAGCTTTAAATTTTGTATCCCTTTTTGATCGCTGTGGGGTATGGCAGGCCTGATAAGCATTTTTTTTCTTTGTAAATCTTACCTAGAAAGCCAAGCTCTTTATCGTAACAGTTCTGTCGAAAAAGATGTTAATATCTGAAGCAGAGTCTCTTGTTTTAGAAGACTATAGAGTTTTTATGTGTCTGAAAAACGCTGGATATTGAATTGACTTTCTTTTATGTATGTGGATAAGCTAGGGAGAAAAATATAGCATTTGTGTACAATTGAGACCAGCCAAGCACCATGATACTATAAGGTTTTACTCTGATTTTTCACCATTTGAAACACCCTGGTCAATTTTACTGTCAAACAATGCAAGGATCCTCAGCATTTCAGGGACTACTTCCTTTTTTTTTTTTTTTCCTTTTCCTCTCTCGATCTTGTTCTTTGCGGTTGACCCCTCTACTCTTACCATACCCATACCTTTGAGTCTGCATAGTCTTCCCTGAATTCCTCGACAGAAATGTGTCAAAAGTGCATATTTTTAAATCTCTGTAAACACATATTTTTCCAAAATATTTAGGTGCTTGAAGCCCCTTCTTCCATTGTTTTGTCCTGACTATTTTTTCCTCCCAACTAAGCTTTTTAGAGGAATCATTTTGAGAATTTTTTCTGAATTTGCTTGTCAAGGAATGGACAGGTTTGGTGATTGCTTAGTCTGTCCTTCTCTTTGTTAACACTTTGCGGTCACACAGCGCAATAATATGCCGGTGAAAATGATCCGTTCTGGTCACTCGGCGCAGTTCTGCGGCAGGCCCAAGAAGTCGATTGCAGTCACTCTCCTGGCTGGGTGAGCAGATGGGGTATTTTGTTCTGCTGGTTGTGTGACTGCAAAGTGTTAATGTCATTTCCCTGATTAAAGATGACACTCTGGAAGACCTTTTTATGGAAATTTTTTTTTTTAAGGAATCAGTTTATAATACACTGTCAAGACACAGTTCAGGAACACACTTATTGTGGTTACTAATTCAATTCTTGTTTAATGTTTTTGTGAACAGGAGAGCTCATTTGAGACGTTGTCTGGAGAGATTGAAAGACCTTGTTCCCCTTGGTGTTGATTCCTCTCGTCACACTACTTTAGGACTTTTAACGAAAGCTAGAGCATTTATTAAGGTAAGAAGAGTGTTGCTCTCATATTCTTTTGAACAGTCACAAAACTATGCATGTGTAAATAAATACATTGTGCATTGCTAGAATTTCTATTTGTTGATAATTTGATAAAAGACCATAGTATGTTTTGATTCTCTCTTTGTAAAAAGGAAAGTCAGGTCAATGTTTTGTTTTCTATATGTGTTTTACTTTGTAGTTTTTAAGGGTTGAAAAATAAATGAATACTTTTTTAATGTCAGGGTAGGGTTACACAAGCCTCAGCTGATCCCATTAATCATGAGGGAAAGAATGCCAGCCCTAGTTATGGGAGAGACTGGTTGCTAGTTAAATGAATAAAGTATATGAACAAGGGAGTACACTTGAAGACCCTATTTGAACTGCATGAACTTGTCAAGCATAAAAACGGTATGAAAATCCATGAGGGCAGAGTCCAAGTTGGAACTTTCTGCCCGGAAACAGGTATCTGAGCTGCCCACCTCAGGAGAGTAAACCCAGAAAAATTAGCGATGTGCTTTCTCTGATAACCCTTTGGAAATTGTCCAACTTTTGCCCTTTCAATACTTCAGTTGGGTTGACTTTGAAAAACTTTGACTACTAGCTTCTTACAGTAAAAAAACCTCCCTGTACACCAAAAGAGAAGTATCTTTAAAACCTTTCACTTAGTTCAAGGTGAAGGGCGCAAGTTCTGTATGTGCTAAAGTGCTAACAATAACAACAACCACATCCAGCCTCTAATTAGTTTCCATGATTTTTATTAAAATTCTCTTTAGAACAGCTTGCAGTGTTGCTTCAAAGTCCTTTTTAGTATTATTCAGATTGTAAAATGTCGGGTGCCTTTGGTTTCCTCAGAATTTAGAAGAAAAGGAACGCAAAGCGTTGATCATGCGAGACCAGCTCGAGCGTGAGAACAACCAGTTGCAGTGCAGACTGGAGCAGATGAGTAGGTTTAGCAGCCACAGCCTTTATCGTGTTCGCCAGGAGCGTAGCATCAGCGAATGCAGCACCTCAACCAATTCATCTTATTCTTCAATATCATCTACCTCATCTGTGAAATCAGAGGAATCTGGTATGTTTGCATGTATTTTTAAGATTTTAAGCTGCAATTGATAATTAATTATTATATATAAGCAAATGTTTATGAGAATAGACATGTCCTGCTGTGAATGAGCCCTGGCTACTGCTATTTAGAACTTCCGGTGGCAATGCGCATGCAGTGTTTGCTTCAGCTGGTTAAAAAGTTTTTGAAGATTTAAGGGTTGCAGTGGCTATGATGTATTTCTGTAAAAGGGTACATTTATGAATTCCTCAACTATTCAGACCTGTTACAAAATCCTAATAATGCTGGTGTGAGTGGTGAAGCCTTATTGCTCTGTGGAGAGGAAGTTGATATCAAGCTTTGTAAACAACAATTAATTGCATTTTTATTATTTCCATTGATGGATTGCATTGAAGATGACAAAGAAGTGGTTTTGGTCAAATGCAGCTTTCTGGGTTTCTTTTTTGGTTGCTGGAGATGAACGCTGGAGGATCGGGCTTGTAAAGCTCAACGGATTGTTTCTCGAACAAGAAGGCTTTTCGGTTCTTACCAAGAATTAAATTTTGAAACAGCAAAAAACATTTTTGATATAAACATTAAACCAATGCTGCTTTATGGCTCTGAAATTTGGGGTTCCAAAAATTGGGACGTGATTGATAATGTTCAGGTAAAGTTCTGGAAAGCCTTTTTGGGTCTTGGCAAAACTACACACAAATGTTAAGTTCTAAGAGAAGTGGGAAGAACCAACTTATGTTCTGATTACATGCTTTGTGTCATTAAATTCTGGTGCAGAATTAAACCCTTAGAAAATGACAGATATTCAAAGAAATGTTACATGCAATTATATTTTTCCTGTGAACTGGGCAGAGTCAACTGGGCTACGGAAGTTAAAAACCTATTATTTTCCCTGGGTTTTGGATGTGCCTGGTTTTCTCAAAATGTTGGAAGCACTAGACTCTTTCTCAGTGAAGTAAAAAGTAGATTTGTTGATCATTTTGTGTGGAACATAGAGGAAGAAGTCTGTCGCAAGTGTAATTTATTCTCTTACAATTCCGTTTCAAGAAACAGCTGAATATATCACCAACTTCCCGTGGTATTGGAACAGAAGAGTCTTAGCTTTGTTAAAAACTCATAGCCTTCCACTAAATAACAATCTCTATCGGTGGAAATTAACTAATTCGCTCTTATGTGAGAGGTGTAACCCTCATGAAATTGAAGATGAATTTCACTTATTGTTCACACTTTGTCCATCAAAGGAAATTGTTAATTCCTCGCAGCCTGACTCAGCCCAGTGACAGAAATATGCAATGTTTGACTCATGATAAGAGATATGTGCACAACCTTTACCTATTCATTATGGAAGCATTATTTATAAAATGAATTTTTTTTGTGCGATGTGATGTGAGCCAATGGCCTTAAACACTGAATAAACTTTCTTACTAATTAGTACTAATTATTACTAATTTTTGGTTGTTACACCGTTTGAGCCCTCATCTCCTGATTTTAATTTTACCCAAATCCTGGCCTAATGAGCTTTGGGGTTGAGGGAGAGAGCGCTTCACTTCGAAAAAAAAACAACAAAATTAGTAAATTGGCGCAGAATGTGATCAAAACATGTGTGAAAGGGTGCAGACATGTTGGCATCCCATAATAATATGTTGAAAGAAACTAGCATTCTGATTGATTGAAAATGACTGCCTTTTATTGCCAGACAATTAAGCACTCTTTCCTTACACACTGATGAATAGGTGCTACAGATTATTGTTGCCCGTGCACCATCATTATACTGGTGTTACGGGTCCAAAGAGTTAAAAGCTCACTAACACTTTGAACCCTGACCCCTTGAGGCTATCGTGCCTCTCAGCCCTAGCTCCTGAGCGATACATTGCTAACATTCATATGATCATCAAAATCACATTCCACATCCCACTCAGGGTAGTCCTTTTCATGACCAGCATCTAATTCAGAAAGATTTTCAATATAATCGATAACGCCTTGTGTAGTATACAGTTTTTCATACCCATGTTTTGTCCTAGGCCATCGGTGTACCTGTGGCTAGGCATACATGCAGTATTACACTCTACCATTATACCGGTGACAAGGGCTCAAAGGGTTAAAAAAGCAAAATATTTCATACTCCCATGGTTTGTGTCTGCTTCCACAGATGAGATTGACATCATCGGAGGCTTCCAGAGTGACGGAGAAGATCGTTGCAGTGATGAAAGTGTGGCCAGCGACGGCAATTTGGATTATAGTCCCAACTTTTCCAGTGACTCGGGAGTATCTTGCCTTTGATCCGAGGCCCTTGGTTGTGTGGTCTGGCTCAACTTCGCAGGGTTGCTGTAGCCAGCCACACCTTGTGCGGTGTTTGGTGTTTATATAAAAAAAAGTCTTCTTCTTCTTTGTAACTGTTATTAGTACTACTGTATACCTATTATGGATGTATAATTTCACTTCATACATTCTTTTTCTTTCTGATCGCTACTGTCTTGTTCTTACCCACTCATCTTCAGCCATCACCCATTATCCATTCTATTAGGCTTTTTGTTTTTTCCTTACGTGTTGAACAGGTGTACAAAAGCATGGAGCATGCTCTCCCTTCAGTCTGCCCAGCTCTCACAGGGGCATTGACGATGCTGCACTGTTACTGTCCATAATTGTTGATTATCAGTTTAATTCAATTCACTAGTGATATTTTTATCTTGATTTTTAATGTTAATGTGCGGTGTATATACATATTACCAATGATATTTACAAATTTTGATAATTTGTGAAGGATAGCATACCCTAAGAATTGTGGTGTTCGAGAAGTGTTGATGTATGTTTGCGTATGTGTGTATGTTTGTGTGTTTTTGTATTTCTGTCTGATGTTGGCTGAATTGTGCAGAAGGTCACCTGCAGTCTCCATGTCATGTATGTTGTGTGGGAACTTTGTTGTCATTGTTTAGGTAGGCTATTAAAAAACTTACAGGACGCCCTTTTTTTATCCCGAGTGGTGAAGAACTAGTTGGGTCCTCCTTCCCTATGGCAGCCTCTGGATCTCCAGAGAAATCATATGTGATTCTTATAATTCTTTTTGTTAAACCAGGCATGTCAGCAGATGCAGTCCCTGTTTTTTTGAATGACTGACGCTAGACGAACCCATTTGCTTCGCTCTGTGGTTTTCTTTATCCGAAAACTCAACCTGTGAGTTGCTTTGTTAAGAATGAAAATTGTATTGCCTGTTTAGTATGAACTCGGTGCAGAGTTTTGTTCGTGTGTTGCAATGGGGTCGAAACATGAAAGACTTTTCTGCTCGGAGGGTGTGCCATAAGTCTTTACCTTTACCCTGATAATGAAGGAAAATTTAGAGGAAAGGGAAAGCTTTTTAACCTTAAATTGTTTGTATTGTAAATGTTTTAAATATTTTATTTCGGTGGTATTTTTTAAGTTTGTAGGGGTGCCAATGCCATCTCTTGTTGTAAATGTTTATTGTACTCTTAAACGTAGAACATTATTGGTTCTGTGGGAGTACCTTATTTTCCCTTTGCACCGTACTTTTATAGCAGATAGCTGAGATTTGTCCTCAGTGTCAAATTAGATATTCTTTTTATGTTGATGTTGGGAAATGGCAGAAAAAGTCCTATCCGGAGATCGTAAATGAGTAAAGCAGTACAGATACTGTTGCATTTTTATTGATGATTTGATTGTTAAAAGTCTTTTGATGAAGAAAGATTATTTTGGAGAAATAAATTTCAAAGCTAAGTCACTTTCCTGACCCTGTTGGTTTCTTTATAAGGTCACAATTGTTTTCTATGACATTTAAAGCAAGTAGAAGAATCAAATGTATGACCATGATCTTTGTTTTTGTGTGAGATTTTTTCACCATCAACCCTTTCGATACGGAGTATTTTTGCATTTCAAGTTACATCGAGATGTGGAAAATTGTGCAATTTCATGCCATACAAGGTAAGTCAGTATGGCAGTGAAGGGATTAATGGGTGTAAGCCAAAGAATGGAGGAAAGATAGAAAAGTTTCCAACTGCATATTTGGAATGTTTGAATTAGAACTTAAAATGCTGTTTTGAAGTCTGGTCAACTTTTTTCAAGCCTTCCAGAGTTTTTAAAAAAGATGTTAATGTTCGTAATATTCCCATGCTTTTTTTTTTCAGAAATGGCATAGGAAGTTGTGGTGCTTGGGGAAAAAGGAATATTTCTAAGGAATTTCTTTCTGTGGATTTTGAGGAAAATTTCTACTTTGTTGACTCCCACAGCTACCATAATAACAGTCAGTGTAAATATTTGTTGATGATTCTTGTTTTCATTGTGATGTTATGTGCAGCCTCTAATTTTGTCCACTGTCTACTTCTAGATTCTTTCAGAGTTATTCTTTTTGTATGAGGTTGGCAAACTTAAAAAATACGGGTCCCATTTTGGTCTTTGTTTCACTTGCAAACTTAAAAAATGTGATATTTGATCTCGAGTGTGGTTACTTTTTAAATTTTGAAACTTGTGTGTATTATTGTTGTTGCTATCCTTCTGTCATTTCTGTCTATCCTCTTGCTTTTTCAAAATGACCTTGTTTGCATCAATGTGCCCCTGCTTCTCATCAATCAAACAAGTAAATGTTCTATTCTATGGGGTGCTCAGTTTTACTAAAGCTGCTTGAGGTTCTTGTAATTTTTTCCCCCAAGCTCCTTTGGTTAAGGTGTAGCAAGATGCATGCCAAGTTTTCAGTTTTCTTTTGGTCTGGGTCAAGACTTATGGCACATGTTTCATGTATATTGTTGTGTTTTTGTGTCTGAATTACGTTAATGAGTGATCAAATAATTTTTCACCATGTGTTACATGTTGTGTTTTAAATGTGTATTTGTTAAATTAATTAGCAAGTTTTTGTTTTACATGTCACAGCTGAACAGAGAGTAAGGGCAGACTTTACAGGGGTTAGCAGGTTATCTGAATTCAATTAATTTACAAGTGAATGGGAGTACACCATGTGTTACATGGAAATGTCACTATTGAAAAGATTACAAGGGCAAACTAATATATGGGGTTGGCAAGTGTTTTATTATAGAGTGGAGGGTCTTACAATATATGTCCTCTTTGTGCTGGTTTGCATTGTGTTTCCCTTGAAGTATAGGGCAGTATATCCCAATGTTGTATTGATGATCTCTGTAAATGTGTATTTTTTTTTACAATGACTAGTAGTAGAACTGCAGTTTTACACTGGATGAAGTTAATAACTTTCTAAGAGTATCAAAATTGTGTCAATTATTTGACTGTTCAGCTGACACAAAGGTAAACAAGATGATTTATTTAAATGGTTTCTGTAGTCCTTGAGCTTTGGTATAATGCAGTGAGTTTAAAAGTCGGCCACCTCTTTCCTTCTATTTTTTGTTTTCCTTCTACTTCTTTTTCTTTCTTTCAATCATTAGGGTGAAATGTCGCCTTGGAAAAAAAATCTTGTTTCTTAAAAATAGTTTTTTTTCCCGGCTTATCACATCCTAGTTAGAGAGGGCTTTATCACTGTTATCACTATTATGCTCAGAAGAATGGGGGAAGGAATGCAGAGTTCTCTTCGCTTTGTTATTTTTCTTTTTAAGACAGTTGAAACTTTTCCGGTGATAGTGTTAAAAGTACTGCAAGCTCTTGTGTTTTGTTTTGTTTGTAAAATGTGTTGTTCTCCCCACAGTTAAAGTGGCAGATCTAGAAAACCAACTGTTGCAAATTGTGATTGGAGTTAGACTTAAAATGTTATAGATGATTGTTAAAATCATATGCTTCTGTGATTAGGTACTTACACCCACTCTGTTCTGCAGAGCTTAAAAGATATTTTCAGTGAATTAGGCTTAAACAGTACCAGCACTTGCTTTTTGGTCCTATAGGATGAGATGAGTTTTGACTATTTTGCCGATCTGATTTATTTACACTATGCACTCCCTAGGATGTACATTTGAAAAAGGATAATGACATCTTCTGTTTCGGATTCCACTTCTCCTTATTTGTCAAGTAGATTTATTGCTCTCGTATTTGAACATTTTTTTGGTTCAAACTGCTGTGAAGCTGTTTCACTGAATGTTCATATATGTTGGACTATTGGACATTTCTAAGAGCGCCGAATTAGGAAGAGCTCTTTTTGTTTATTTCTGTTGAAAGAAGTCCCCTTTTTTTTTGCTTATCTTGGTCACAATAGCTTTCAGTGTTTGATTTCCTTTGAAGCGTCTTTCTGATTGCTAACCAAAAATAAAACAACTTAAGTGGAAATGTTTGGAGACTGGAAGTTTGCTGCTGCCTGAAGGAGACCAGGCAGGCCCTCTCATTCCTAAGGGCATGCGTAGACAAATGATCTGACAATACTTTCTATTTGTTTGTTTACCTGTGCATCTTCAGAAAACAACACTGAGAATAACTGATGTACTGTTTGTTTGTTTGTTTGTTGTTTTTTTTTTGGGGGGGGGGGTTGGTTGCAGAAACTGGGTAATTGTGAAGGAAGAACAAAGAAGTCGCTCATATCAGAGCAGCGTGAATGGGTGCATTGACCCACGACCTTCAGTTGCACACCTAGAGTGCCTCTCAGTGCACCGTTTGCATGTAGATTTATAAAAAGATTATATATATATATAAATATGTATACTTATATATGTATATGTGTAAGTGTGTGTATATATTTGTGATTTGTTGTTGATTGTATAATGCAAGTTCTCTTGTGTCATACTTCCTACCGCAAAATTAATGTTGATATAATTGTTGTTATTTTCCTGTAATATGAGATTAGTTTGAATACCACATCAATGACCTCAACCATGTGACCATTGAGGTAAAGGTGCTGAGAAAAATTGTAATAATGTGCTTTACCAACTCCCAACTTGTGATATGCTCCATTTCCATACATACATTAAAGTCTTACTGCAGAAGGAGTATGAATTTCACATGAGATCAGACACAGTAACACCGTGGAAATACACTGGTATACATTTGTTTTATGGCTCCCATTGTTTTGAATCTCTCCCTACAAGAAATGATCCACCCAGGATTGATTGTTTGGTTTTGTTGATGTAAGATGGATGGGGCACATTTTGATTGAAAAGGAATGGGAACGTTACGGAATGCAACAATGTACCTGAAGTTATAAGAACTATTTTTGTAAACCTGTACCTCTCTTTCCTGTGGTATGCAAAGCTAAATGTGATTGGAATGTGAGGAATGTTGTAATCCATGTGGCAGCATTCAGTACAGTGGAAGCACTCCTGGGTCTCTCTTTGTACTCTGTGTATGTACTCTACCATGGCCGTCTTGTACTCTTTTACCTAGCGATAACTGTGAAGGAGAATTACTCGCAGAGACTGGTGAAGAAGATCAAGTCTTTCTTTCTTTGTCCCACATGCGCAAGTCTAGATTTGTGGACATCAACTTGGGTCAGTAGCTTGGAACTGTGTGGGCCTTAACCCAGCTGTGTGTGTGCAAATGTATGCCAGACATTTATTTGTCTGTTTATTTGTTTGGATACACACAATTGCATGCCCTTACGCATGCATGAGCTCATTCACATCTATGCACATACACTAGCCGACTCATGTCCCCACTCCACATACACACAAACATCCTCAGTCCCGTTCAAGCACTCTATGGTTTTATAGCCTATAACTAGAACAGGGAGCTCCCCCCCCCCCTCCTTTGATTTAAGATTAGGCAGTTCTTGTCTTTAAAAAAAATTTGCAGTGAGGATTTTTTAGTTTATATAGTTCTATTGACTGTCTCTATCATATTGAAGAGGTGTAGTGTTTTAGTGTTTCAGCCTGGTTTCAGTTTGGTTTCAAAATAAGTTCTTTACTGTTCACAGTCCAAACAGTTCCAAGATAGGTCAGAGCTCCAGGTGGTTGCAAAAATCCTGACCGTCTGAACTGGGAAAGTTGTAATGTTTGAATGAATTTTATTTGATGTTATCCCTGAGTAAGCTACTTCCTTATTTCAAATTTATTTATGTGAACCAATTTTTTTGGGGGGCTACTGTTTTGTAGATTGATTGTTATCTCAGAAAACCATTTGAATATGATCTTGTGAACGGATTTATTACTGCAGGCCAAGTCATTTCTGCCATTGCATAGTGGAAGGATGAAAAGCCATTGCATGTTCTTTTTTATGACTATGAAAAGTTGAGTCTTGGGGTATTTTCCCCTGTCATGCTTTGAGGGGTTGATTGAACAAATTAAACTGCCAAGAAATTGCTGACAAGATAGTTTGGTACTTAATTTATTAGTGTGGCGGTTCAAGCATAACATGAGAAGCCTAGGCAATGATCTTGTTCTTAAAGTCTTTGGCCAGATGCTAGTTTGATCCTAAACCGTTTATTGGAGGGAAGATTGTGTCATGTTACTTTGGCTAACATAGCTTCTCGAATTTGGCGCACATTATATGGCCTGAGGTTGACCTTCTGGTAGCTTCATCAAGAAAGTAGTTAATGAAAAACATCCTGATTTGGTTTAGTGCCTTTCTGGGTGGTTTTTGTGGGCCCCCCTCCCCCATTATCATAAAAATTTCTTGTAAAAGAAAAGGATGCATGTTGGGATGAATGTTTCTTGGGCTTGGGGAAATGAGTAGAGTTCTGTTTGCTTAGGAGCATACCTAATACTGCTATTATGGAGTTGTGGAGGGTAGGGGGATAATTTGAAGGAACTTCCAGAAGTCGAAAATGAAGGAACAATTTGCTCTAGATGCTCTAAAGGATGGTAGAGAATAAAAGGAGCATTTCTTATCATTTTCAATTTTATCAGAGAATATAAACTGATGAACTTGTTATCAACCCATGAACATGACCATGTAAATTTTCTCACTGGAGATTGATAAAGGTTCATTCATTCAAATTTTTTTGGGAATAACTGTAAACCAATTGGATTATTTTCCTGAAAAGTTGTGACTGGTCACAAAGTTCAGTTTCTCCAAAGGGTTTTTTAAACTTGGAATGGCTGTGAATGCTTGAAATCGGATAAAAGACTGAAGAGTACAATGTACCCTTAAATAGCAAAGTAGGAAACATGATTCTGAAAAAGTTGTATTTGTTAGAGAAATGCTATGAACTGATTTGTAAGACAAGATTTTCGTAATAATTTTGATAATAATAGTATTCTAAAGTAACTTCTGTTTTAGAGCCAAACTATGGCCCTAACACTTTTTAAAATGGGTTGTTCACTGGTTCAACACAAGGCAGGACACAGAAATCTCATTGTAGCACAGAGAGAAAGAAAGAGAGAGAGAGAGAGAGAGACATCATCATTGTTTTCAAATTTTTGGTGAGTGATTGAGGGGGTGAAAAAGTCACCGTTCACAATTTCCATCTTAAAAGCTCAAATGACATGCTTCATATCCTTGGGCACAACTCGTTGCTGCGAGCATTGGCTGTGTGTGTGGGGGTGTCCATGTGACCTTACCATGACTGGTGCATGATAAGAAACTATGGAAATACTTGTGCTGAGGCTTGTCAGCATTGTTATGTGCCAGATCAACTTAATAAAAGACTAAGGGCAAACTTAATTTCATGGAGAACAACATCTATAGAGGAAGATTCAGTGCTGGTTCAGCGTCTAAGCTGCGGTGCATTAGAGTGCCGCCACTTGATGTGCTTGTGTTGTTTCTGTGCTATTTACATTTTGTTATGTTTGTTTGTTATACACATGTGTACTGTTTTACAAAGAACAACAACTGGCTGTGGTGACCTTTTTTTTTTTTTTGTTGCTAATATCTTTACATAAAATCAACATGATTGGTTCCCCCAAGTATTATCTTCTTTACATGAGTGAAATCATTTCCATTGGCTCCATCGTGGTTGTGTGTGTACACGATCTATTTGTATGAATTTAGATCTAATGGTTGCCTGGATTAAATTTTGATATTTCTATGAATTCCTACTGAGAGTAAAGTTGTCTGCAGGTCATTTCTGTACATCAGCGTGCTACATGTAGATATTATTGGCCTGATAAAATTGCAGACTGGAGAAAGAAAATGCAGAAAAAGTGAGTTCTTGGGGTTTGGCTTTGGGCCGCGTGTACAGAGTAGAAGAAAAATGAATACGAAATAGTTTCAGCATTGAAATGCGTGCAATATCTAGTTTGAATGTGAAAGTTGGAAGACACTGCATATGAGTGAGATGTAAAAACGTTTTTTTCTAAAATGATGCGACTTATCGCAGTCTTTGAATCTGCTAACCAGTTGCCGCCAGTTACTAGAATTACACAGCTGGATAGCATTTAAAGTTGCTGTTGCTTTGATTCCAGAGTGAAACTTGTTTAAGGAGTTAGGAGAGAATAAAAACTGAAACCTGTTACTGTTAGTAGTCTTGAAGAGATGTACATTTTTGTTTTGTTACAGTTATGTCAAATTCTTTACATTTTCATTCTATGTCCTTAGGAAACAAAACTAGCCTTTTGTCCAATTTTCAAGCAATTAAAATGACTGCATACATGTATACAATATTGTGTTTGTATTTCTTTTGATTGTTGAGTTTTAACCTCTGGGTCATGGTGTGAGTGAGGAAATATTTATAAATATTGAAATTATGCTCAGTGGGTGGTTGGCGGATGCTTTAGTGTGGTTTGCTCCTTCTTTCCTGTCAAACATCTACTGTCCTTATCTCTCCTCCACAACCGGTGCCTGTGGTGTAGCAGTTAGGGGCTCTGCTGTCACATGCAGGAGACCTGAGTTCGATTCCAGAGTGGGAAGGGGGAGCTCTCGTGGCCTAGAGGTTAAGGTGTTGGCCTCTCATTCAAAGGTCCCGGGTTCGAATTCGGGTAGTGACCGAAAAATTTTCTTCTCTAAAATTGTCTCCTTTCACCTCCTTTCCTGCTCTCTAGCAATGTTCTCTAGTCTGCTTTCATTTCCACTTTCTGCCCCCACCCCCTCACCTCCTTTGCCTCCTCCTCTGGGCTTCCTGACTCTTTCTGCAGCCTTTCTACTGCTACTCCTTGGCTCCTCCTTACTGCTGTCTTTCTGCCACACCCCTGATCACTTGGTAGGAAAGATCTACACCTAGCCCTCTCAGACCAGGGCGAAAAATCTCGGAGGGCCCGTGTGCAAGTTGCGCACGTTAAAGATCCCTTGGTGTTCTAAAATCGATAAGAGTAGGCTTCGGCCGCCACCCGGGCAAAATTCAAAATTTCCTACCAACTGAAAATATTAGGTGTGTCCCGCGCGCTCATATGACCTTATGCAGTTGCGAGTGCCGTAAAACACTTTACAAAAACAAAGAAAGAGTAGGGAGAATTTATATTGAGTGTCTCAGGGTTTTTCTGCTGAGAGGCCACTCTAGAATCTAACTCAGTTCTCCCTCTCAGTCAGGGTTGGCCGTGACAGACAAGATCAGAAGCCCGCGTCCTCATTGATCTAAATCGTGCTGATGGGGGCATAAGACATGTAAAGTTTAATAGTAATTTTGTTGTTGTGAATTGAATTGTCTCCCTTTTTCTTTGTGTAACACCTCTAATCTAGCACTTGCACATCTGACCTTACTGCGTTGCAAGTGCCATTAAACTCTATTAAAACTAAAACTTGAAATGTTCAAGGGGAAACAGGGAAAGAGAATGCTTGTGAATTATTTTTAACACTGAAAAAATTGATGAATCAAGAGCTGATGGATCGAATAAGGGAAGAAACTTAACAATTAATTGTTGTATATTTATGAAACAATAAAAATCTTATGGGGTTGTGTTCCCTTTGACAAGAGGAAAACCAGGTGATCACTTTTGAAGAACATGTGGGCTACCATACTTTTCCAAAACTTTCTGGCTGCATTATTTTTAATCAACTTTATTACTTATGGTTGCTGGATCAGGAAAGTTGGTGGTTGGCGGGTGCTCTGGAGTGGTTTGCTCCATCTTTCCTATCGTATCATCCTTATACTCCCTCCTTTTATGTGTTCGTTACACTCTTGTAATACCCCTAATCTCCGGCACTTATATGTCCTAATTGTGTTGCAAGTGCCGTAACACTCTCACTAAGTGGGTGGTTGGCGTGAGCTCTGGTGTGGTTTGCTTTTTCTTTCCTATCAAACATCTATCGTCCTTCTCTCCCTCCTTTTTTTGTGTTCGTTGCTCTCTTGTAACGCCCCTTATCTTGGGCACTTATATAACCTAATTGTGTCGCAAGTGCCATAACACGCTCACTAACACTAAAGGATGTTACTTTGTACTAAGCCCAGAAAGCAAAATTTTACAGGAAAAGGAAAAAAAAAAAAGCCTCTTTCATTCTTTTAAAAGTTGACTTGTGTATTTTTTTGGGATTTATTTTTCAACATTTAGAATTTTGGACATTCAACAAAATATTTATTGAACATAAATGCAACTAATCCCACAGATTAAGAAACTGGTTTTAAAAAATATAAAAAATCAACACTTTGGGCTTAGTAGTAGTACATTTTATCAGCTGGCGGACGAAAGTTAATAAGAGTTCTGTCTGAGCTTAAAGTTTGGTTACTTTGAAAAGACAAAGAGTGGACCGGTGTCTGTGGCATAGTGGTTAAACGCTTCGCTATCACACGCAGGAGACCCGAATTCGATTCCCGAGTGGGGAGAATTCTTTATCATTTATCTCTGTCTTTCTGCTACGAGCCGTATCCCCTTTAGTCCAGGTTGGACCTTGACAGTGACAAGCACGATCGGAAGCCAGCTTCCTAAATGATCAAAATTATGTCGATGGGGGCGTAAAGATACCTACATTTTGTTCCTGCGTACAGTTTGGTTTCATTTAAAACACAAATGGTACGGAGCTTCACGCAGAGATAGAACGGGGCAAACCATAGGACGTTTTTAAAAAAAATTAAGCATATCATGTTTACGTTTGTTTGTGTTCAGTAAGGCTTTGGGAATAATTAAGACACCCCCCCCCAAAAAACAAACAAACCCAAAACCCAAACCAAAACAACAACAACCCCCCCCCCCCTCAAAAAACTAAAACAAAATCCAGAAGTATCTCCATCAAATGAATGTTTCTGTATTGATTTGACAACCATTAATCAGCTTTAAAGCTTGATATTTTACTGTTTCAAGAATTCTACCAAAAAAAAGGTAAAACAATATGTCAACAAAACAAGCGTAGGCTACAGAAAACAAAGTTTGAAAAGTAAGTAAACCATACAATGTCACAGCTATCTTCATCCTGTTCAGCTGCTTTTCTGTTTTTATTCGTAACTATTTAGCAATATAACAAACTACAAAAAATGGTATTGTACACAGCTATAAAAGTAAACCTGTAACATTTTTTATGCATATATATATATATATATTTATATATATATATATATATATATATATATATATATATATATATATATATATATATAAGAAAGGCACGAATACATTATACATAGAAAGTTAAGGAATGTAGATAATATTAAAAACTGCGTAGATTAATGAAACGACAGTGGTACAAAACTGTAAAAATTAAATTCACAACTGAGTATAGGCTTTACTTTAAAAAATAACTCTACGTAAATCACCTTATACATACAGGTTTAAATAAGCACTAAAACGCACGTATACACACACACACACACACACACACACACACACACACACACACACACACACACACAAACACACACACACACACACTCACACGCACTCAACACTCACACTACATAAAATTACACATGCAAACACACACACAGACATGCACACACACACACACACACACAAACAAAAACACACACACACATATACACATACACACACATCCATACATACATGCATACACATCCCTGTACCACTAGGATACTTGCACCTTGATTCAGAAGCAGGCTACAGTCTTCATTTATTGGGATATTTACTATAGCCTGCTGCCGCTGTACTTGTAAATCATTAATTTTCTGGGTTTTTAAAAAATCTTTCATTGTAGGGTGAAAGATAAAGAAAAAATTGACAGAACTATGAGAAAACGAGCAAGATCTCTGATATCATTTTACTAGAATTGATTAAATATTTCAGATCACAAGTATAAAAAAGATAAAAAGCTCTATAAACGACACATCACACCCCCCGTTCCACACAAATTGTAGGACCACGCAGCGGCAGATATGTACCTCTAAAAACAAAGAAAGAAAGATACATAAAAAGTCTTTTTTTACCAACTAGTATAAGGCTATTGTCAGAATAAATATGAATGTGTATTGCTTTTTCAGGTAGATATCTACATACCTCTAAAAGTCTTGTAATTAAATTCCTGCATGTGGTTGAATGATGTGATATATAGTGAGTTTTACTTCTTTTTTCATGTTGAATTTTAATGAGAGTAATATATATATATATATATATATATATATATATATATATATATATATATACATATATATATATATAATTAAAATTTTTACGTATACCTGCATGTGCTTTTACTTTTACGGTCCTGTACAGCAAAGAAAAATTTCCCTCTGGGACAATAAAACAGCTGTTTCATCAAACCAGACAAAGTGAATGTTGTTCTATTTATCCTTTCATTTTAGTGATCTTACAGACTACACACACACTCACAGACGTGCACACAGACACAGACACAGACACACACACAACCCATATACAAACGAATGCACACATGAACTATGGTAGATATATAATGTGTCTCGTCATTTGAAGCGTTCCTGTTTGAAGAGTCTACAGAAAGGCGCAACGTAAAGTGTCTTCAAAGTCTGGAACAGAAGAGCAATGCTTTTGGAAACAAGTACAAAAATATAAAATATTCAACAAAAGAAAAAAAAAATATTGAAAACATTTTAGCGACTGAAGTAAATAAAGCTATTATATATAAATAGAAAATGATTTAAAAGATATGATTCCTGGCAGAATGAGGTTAATGAAAGCATTGTACAATGTAACATGTTTATTATTGTAACAAAATAACAAAATATAAATGAGTTACTAAAATAAAGTGGGACCATGTCGTTTTCAGCATAGCTGCAGTCGTCTCGCTACGTTCTTTTTCACTCATGTTCTTTTCCAGAACATACTCTCAAACTCTAGCATCTCCAAGACGCAGTGAAGCCCTCGAAAATCAACCGATTGATGAGCATTGGTGTCGTTAGTCAAACTCCTCGAAGAATAAACCTGTAATGAACGGACACATAATAGGTATGAGCAAATCATCAGCATTTCCTAAAACCTCAGCACAGAAGAAGGAATACGAGGCATTCAAACCCAAAACGAAACAACAGCCTCAAAATATTGCATGAAGCTTCACAAGCTTTTACGTTTTTTCAGAAAACAATACTGTCGTGGACACTGAAACTTTCAATGGCAAAATTACCATTAATGAGTGTCGATCTTATGGACATAACTCTCACGATATTAATGTCTAACCTTGCATCAAAACAAACAAAGTTTACTTTTATTTCAGTCAAATCCAGTGTGCCTTCAGGGTACAAACATGGTATTTGAACACACAGTTCATTAAAATTTTTAAAGATTATTACATTCACGAAGTAGACATTTATGTCGTGAGATTTATATCCATATTAGACAGAATATAGGGACTGGAAGCAAATAAAAGAGCAGTCTTTTGTTGGCAGAGAACACTCCCTCCGCCCGCCCGAGAGGATTGAAAAACACGATAAAAGAAGGCTCTACAAAGGCCACTTGACTTTTACGGATTGAAATCCCATTCAGAAACCATTAATCCACTGAAACAACATTAATTAATTAATTTTATAGGAAAAGACGGGTCTTTTCGGGTCTTTTTTGGGTCTTTTCGGGTGTTTTTTCGGGTCTTCTCGTTATAAATAAGTGCCCAAACTAGGAAAGAAATAAGCTGTGATACAGCTTGAGAAAGCAACATGAAAATAATTGAAATGCAGAAAGCAACCAATAGAATTTCTAAATGAACATGAACGAGACACACCGTGTATTTTCTGTTTTCATTACGTATGGAGAAAACATTAACTAAAAAGTAGAACTTCTCTTTCCTGATCTCGAAGAAAGGGATCTAGAATGAAATAAAAAGAGAAAGAAAGAAGAGCTCTCTCTGTTCTCTCTCTCTCTCTCTCTCTCTCTCTCTCTCTCTCTCTCTCTCTCTCTCTCTCTCTCTCTCTCTCCCTTTCTGCCCCCCTTCCCTTTTCTGTCGCACTCTCTCAATCTCCTCTATCTCTCCGATATCATGAAATAAAAAGGGACTAGTAGAGAGACGTAATTGTCATC
>NW_004797283.1:1134082-1137199 GCF_000002075.1 Aplysia californica | reverse complement strand
CGCTTACCATAGAGACAAATATATTCCCCGCTGCGTTGAGCGACTCTGCCGGGGTAGTGCCAAGGCAGAAGGCCAGAAAACGTCCAATGACCCTGATGATGGCCTGCATGACGCCAATGTAGTACAGCACGGCTATGATGGTGCTGAAGAACGTGATCACCGGCATCACCTGAAGGGGAAGGGAGACACATATGCAGGGAATAATGATATGTTGTTGTTGTTGTTATTGTGATTAATATTGTTGTTATTGTTGTTGTTGCTGTTGCTGCCGTTGGTGTTGTTGTTCCTATTCCTGCTGCTGCTGCTGCTGCTGCTGTTTTGATGTTGTCGCGTTTACTGCTGCCGCTGTGTTAATACTGACGAGTTTACAGTTGCTGCTGCGGTAATGGCGATGAATTTCTTGTTGCTGCTGCTGTTGCTACTTACTGTTTTAATGCTGAAGAGTTTATTTCTGTTGCTGCTGCTGTTGCTGCTGTTGCTGCTGTTGCTGCTGTTGCTGCTGTTGCTGCTAATTGTTTGAATGCTGAAAAGTTTATTGCGGCTACAGTTGTCACTGTTGGTGCTGATTTGTTAATGCTCTTGAAGTTGCTGCTGTTGATAGTAAATTGATCTAAAGTACTGTAGAAGTCTACTAATACTAATAGTAATAGTGCAATGGAATAATAGAAGATCGAACATCTCAATTGAAAGAATTTTAGTTACGGCTTAAGTAAAAGTTTTACTGCAATTGCAACACAATTAAGTCATATAAGTGTCGGAGCTTAGAGGTATTACAAGAGAGTAATAAAGACAAAAAAAAAGGAGGAGAGATAAGGATGCTGTATATTTGATAGAAAGTAGCAAACCACAACAGAGCACTCGCCAACCACACACACAGAATCTGAGCAAAAAAAGCACTCTGATTCCTCACCAGAACAAGGAAGGTTACACACTTTTGTCACATAATGAGACGCAACAATCTGAAGGAAAAAGACATTTTCAGACGGAAAAAAAATACCGGAAAACATCGCTCTCAGAGGATGCCCAAAATGACAATGGAGCCAGGACATGACCACTGGAAGGAGATGGCTGTCGGGTGCTCTGGTATTTTTGCTCCGGTTTCCTATCAAACATCTGTCGTCCTTATCTCATTTCTTTTCTTTTGTGTTTGTTACTCTCTCGTAACACCTCTATATGTCACTTAAATGACCTATTGCTGCTGTAAAAGTTTTCCCAAAACAACACAAAACAACCCCCAAACAAACAAACAAACAAACCAAAACGAACCAGCGAAGACTCGTTTCGTTAAGAAAAGACACATGGGACAAGAAAGTTCTGCTTTCAGAGACACTGTCAAAAAGGATCCGAGAGGATATGCTACGTAGAGGGAGAGAAAAAAGCAAGAAGAAGATGGACAAGGAGGAGGAGGAGGAGGAGGGGGGAGGAGGAGGAGGAGGAGGAGGAGGAGGAACGGCAGAAGGAAGAGGAGAAAAAGAATATGGGGAGGAGTAGGAGCAGGATGTAGGGGTACAGTTTAGTTACAGGTTTACACAAAGTGAAAACGTTTCGCTGAATATCTTCACCTTTCTGCACGGATGTAGAACCGAATTACAGCTGGGGCTTCCAAACCAGCAGCCCGCCTCTTAAAGAGCTATATTTGGTCGATGGGGTAGGACATATTCGCCATCAATTTTTGTGGAGATATCAACGTACCTTAAAGGCAAAGAAATGAATAGTGTACGCAGCTTTGACCACCAAAGTGTCACCGTTCAGTAGATTAATTTCTGCAACGTCCCCGAAGACAAACTTGGCTCCCGCATCACTGAAAGAGGTAAAAGTAATAGTTTTTCGAATCCAAGTGAAAAGAGGTGAAAAGGGGGGGGGCATTTTACAGAACACCAACGTGTCCTGTTTTCGTTTTTGTAGAGGTTTTACGGCGCTCGCAAGTGCACAAGGTCATATGAGCGCCAGAAGATTAGAGGTGTTACAAGAGAGTAACAAAGATAAAAAGGAAGGAGGGGAGATAGGGACGATAGATGTTTGATAGGAAAGAAGAAGCAAACCACACCAGAGCACCCACCAACCACCCACTCAGCGTGTTCTTACGCTTGTTCATTTGGTTAAAGGGAAGCACGTCACCCAAGATACGGTAAAGTAGAGCTTGAATAAATGAATTAAAAAGAAAAGTAAGACAGACCGACAAGAACAACAATGTGAAACCTGACAATGGGGCCTTTCAGTCATCCTTAATTCATAAAAGTGATTACATAATTTATGTTGGTCATTGACAAAGTGATCTATAATATAATATCTAAATTTCAAAAGGCAAACGTGTGTTATATCTTCTGTAGATCCAACTGAGCAAACGAGCCCTGTACACATCTTTCATTTAAGATGTTTCTTCTGACAATTTTGCCTATCTCTTGCCGTCATACATATTTGAGAAATTTATTGCCAATTAAACAAAAATACTTTTGTCAGTTAATAATTATAGTGCACTTACGTTAAAACCCTTTCCACGAAACTATTCTATAAAAATTAAAGTAAAATGTCTGTCTTTAAGAAAAGCACTTAACACAATCGAATTTTCTCATTGGGTCGACCCTTTCGACGATGGACTAAACAGCGGAGGTCTTGCCGCTTAAACCATGATACAGTGTTGCAAGAGGAATTAAACCTACACAGTTTCGTCTATAATTAACTCTTTCCAGACATAGCGGAGATATGTACGACAGAAGACCAAAGGCTATGTACATAAATCAGAAAGAGGAATATGTATATTTCAGACCACGTATGATGTTGCCTGCCTGTCTAATTTTCAGATAGGCCTCAACAAAATCGAAGAGGAAATTCTGTATGAATAACGATTATGTAGTTATGCTTTTTTAAGTGCCCCCCCCAATGAAAAAACCCCAACAAAACTAAAAACAAACAAAAAAACAAAACAAAAAAACCCAAAACAACAACAACAATAAAATGCCCCCCCCCCCCAAAAAAAAAACACAACAAAAAAACAGAAACAAAAAGCAAACAGTGAGTCTTCATGCGCTTACCATAGAGACAAATATATTCCCCGCTGCGTTGAGCGACTCTGCCGGGGTAGTGCCAAGGCAGAAGGCCAGAAAACGTCCAATGACC
>NW_004797283.1:1131609-1133962 GCF_000002075.1 Aplysia californica | reverse complement strand
AACATCATCATCATCATCATCATCATCATCATCATCATCATCATCATCATCATCATCATCATCATCATCATCATCATCATCATCATTATTATTACCGTCGTCGTCGTCGTCGTCATCATTGTTGTAAGTACGAAGATAAAAAAAGGCAAACAAAAATCAGTAGAGACTGTAGAATTCCAATATTTATAACAGTATGATAAAAGTTCAATCATTCGTAATGCAGGCTTCGTCATGAACATCTGGGAAAATATTTATAACAACTCTGGAATCCTCCTCCTCCTCCCCTCCTCCTCCTCCTCCTCCTCCCCCCTCCTCCTCCTCCCCCTACTCCTCCTCCTCTTCCTTCTCATCATCATCATCATCATCATCGATTTTTAAAGTAGAAACAAATGAACTTCAGACTTGGGTAGGGTTGGTCATATTTAATCAACTGTTCGTTTAGGCATGGATGTTCATCATCATCATCATCATCATCACAGGTCAAAATTTACTTTCATCAAAGCACCTTCTACAGATCTTTTTGAAGGCAGCATTGGCTCCTGTTACAAGATAAACGAAAGAAAGCGTCACCGCCCCCCTCCCCACACTCTTTCCATTATAACCTTTAAGCCTGTTAAGTTACTTATATAAATGTCGTCCTAAATATGTGATAAAATGGCTTGGATTTTTAGCATATTATTTTGTTGAATTGAATTTCTGAGATGTGTTTGTTCCCCCTTCTTTGCATGTATGTAAAGGTTTGAAAATAAAATGTAATTTTCTATCTGCAGTTACAAGGTAACAAGGTCAACACATGCAGCTAAGACGTTGTACACTGCGATATCCTATCAAATCATAGAATACCCAGTAACCTTTCCATAGATATTATTTTTCGGAACTGAAGGACGGTAAAGATCATGTGCATTTGAAACCCCCCCCCCCCAAAACAAACAATAACAATCACAAACACACTTCTCATCCAAAGGGGTTCTGAAATTTGCGCCGGATTAAGTTGGTGGTATCAATGATGGTGGTATCGAATAAGCCTTCCAGGTGTGGCTAAATGAATTCATTTTGTCCACATGAACCTAAGGACTCTACAAACAATTTTCAATTTCTAAGTGAGGGGGGAAAGGAGGGGGGGGGGGGAGGTAACACGTACCAAGACTGCTTCCTATGACTTAAAACAATAATTGTCGGTGTAAAAAAACAAACAAACAAACAAACAAACAAAAAACAAACAACTCCTGCAAAATAATCTCGATGTTTTTGAAGGAAAAGGTCTCTAATGCAGACCGAAAATTGTATCATATTACTTGGTTGTTCCATCAAAGATCGGGTCCCGTCAGATATGCTTAAGCACCATCGATACCATCAGAAAACCGGCGCAAATTTCTGCTTCCTGTTCAACCCCCCAAATGACTCGAATTTGTCCTAAAGTTCCCTTTATGTATTGTTGAACACACTGTGGCTTGCCTGTTTCACAGACAGGAGAAAGAGGCTACAACAGCTGCACCTAAACATGGATGGCTGGTACCTCTATAACTAAATTAATTATTGATGGTTTGGCTTACCTGTAGGAGAGGAATTCTGTGACCCTTTCGCCCAGCCACTTGAAAGCTTCATAGCCCCAGCGAGTTTTGAGGATGACGACAGCAAAGTAAAACTGCAGGGTGAAACCCCAGAACACGGGGTGCCAGTTCACCTAACAGGTTGAAATTATATGGTTTAGTTCCTGCGCAAAAAGTTATTTGAGCAAACAGGAGCTTGCCGGAGACTACAACGGTAATTAAATTAGTGCTTGTTGAAAAGTACGACTGACAGATAGAAACAAGAAGGAGTGTACAAAAGGACCTATCAGTGGCACCCTCCAACTGGCTGAGTGGGGTTCTAATTTTTCTTTTTTAATGTAAGTTTTTCTTACACCTCCATCGACACCATGTAGATCATTTAGGAAGCAGGTTTACGATCCTGCCTGATAGCGCTAATTCGGGCTGACAGAGGTACAATATCCTAGCAGAAAGACCGAGATCATCAATAAAAATTTCTCCCAGCTCGGGAATCCAACTCCGGTTATCTGTGTTCCTAACTGCTACTCCACAGACGCTGATTTGCTGTTTGTGACAAGTCATCTCACCACGAATATTATAAGGTAACTTGATGAGAGTAAAAGGACGCGGCCATAACAACCTCAATCAATATCGCCCCCCCCCCTCCAAAAATATGAATTAAAAAATCCCTTGACTCTCAGCCAATTGCATGGTAATAAGTAGTATTATCTCAAGGTTTAATAACTAAAAACACCGTGAAGCAGTATTCTGTCTCCTGCCCTCCCTCCTTCACACACACACACACACACACACACACACACACA
>NW_004797283.1:1127236-1130556 GCF_000002075.1 Aplysia californica | reverse complement strand
CTCCTCCTCTCTCTACTCCTCCATCATCACACCCCTCCCCCTCTCTCTACTCCTCCATCATCACACCCCCTCCTCCTCTCTCTACTCCTCCATCATCACCCCCTCCTCCCAGCTCTACTCACCATCATCACACCCACCTCCTTCTACTCAATCTAATTCTCCACTATAATCACACCCTCCTCCTCCACTCCCTTCTTCCTCTACTTCTCCCTC
This sequence comes from Aplysia californica, assembly GCF_000002075.1. Lineage (NCBI taxonomy): Eukaryota > Metazoa > Mollusca > Gastropoda > Aplysiida > Aplysiidae > Aplysia > Aplysia californica. The sequence goes on along the minus strand of NW_004797283.1, from coordinate 1,130,343 downwards.
TACTTCTCCACCATCACCACATCCTCCTTCTCTCTCTGCTCCTTCACCATCACCATCACCACTCTTTTCTCCGCCTCCTCCCTCTGTTTCCCCACTACCATCACACTCTCCTCCCCCTTCTCCCTCTATGTCTCCACCATCATCACATCCTCCTCCTCCTCCCGTCCTCCTGATCCTCATTTGTGGTAAAGTCGTAGACTATAAAAGAAATCGTCATAAAATAACACTACACAACCAGAACAACAACACGACAAGAACAATGGTTGGAAATGCTCAATTGCTAGCCCATCTTGTGTTAGAAGAGACGTGGAGCTCAAAACCAACAGAGAGACAAGGCATACCATGGCCGGGTTGTGCGACGTGAGGAAACAGAGGACGATGAAGGCCGCCAGACCAGCCACAGACAAAAGATTTCTCGGTGTGTCCAGAGCCACTAGCACGATGATCAAAGTGACCATTCCGACAGCGCTGACTATATACAGTATCCTGTGGAGGGAGGGAGGGGGGCACAGTTAATGTGTATGAATGGATAAATAGAATGAAGAATAGCTAAAACTACTAGGTACCAGGTAAATAGATTGACGAATAACAACAGTTATAAGTAAATAAACTGACGAGTAGCAACAAACTAAGGTAATTATAATAGGGCCTACACGGATGAATAGATTAAACAAATGGGTAAATACAATCTAGCACACACTCAACGAAACACGTACAAAGCGAACAGATTTTTCAGGACTCAAACGTTTTCTGTCCTGTATATTATTTCTATTTAAAACACGTACATAGCGACATTCGTACATAACGAAAAGATTTCCACGTCCCGCTGATTTCGGTATGTGCGTACTAGACTGTAGACTGAAAAAACCCCTCTATCAATTGATAAATAGATTGATGAATACATAGCAAAATTAATAGGTAAATGGGCTAACAAAGGCGCTTGAACTAATAGGTAATAGACTGATAAAAGGCTGAAATAGTTTGATGAATAGCATATATCAATGGGTAAACAGATAGACAAGCAGTTCAAATACAATAGTGAATATATTGCGAAGGACAGCCTGCATTATTGGATAGGTAGATGGAAGCATAAACTAATTTGTAAATAGGTTGATTAATTTTTTATTTTAGTGGCTCTCGCAACTGTATAAGGTCATATGAGCGCCAAGGGGTGGATGCCAACAAAGAAGTCCTTACAGGGAATCAGACATACTCCGCTCATCTCTCTAGCTTCAACAGCACAAGGTCTGCTTCGACTATCAAGACACCCCGGAAATAGAGGGTCACAAGAGTGTGACAAACATACAAAAGAAGTAGAAGAAAAATGACGATAGTAAGGATTAGAAAAGAAAAAGCAGCAGTTCCCTGTTGCAGTTCAAGCACAGTTATGGGCATGCCATCGATGAATCAGCCCATTTACAATTCTACTGCGCATAAGAACAGGTTATTGTCCCCCCTTAGTAATGGCCTAAAGACACTTCAGGCAGTAGCACCGCCCCGGGGGATAAGGTTGATGAATGAATATAAAGTAGAAGACACATTACACGAATAAATGGGTAAATAGAATTAAATAAGCAACTGAACAAAATAATTTGAGATAGATGTAATACATTTAGTATAAAAAAACAACCAAAACAACTGCAAAACAACAACAACAACAAAAAACACCAAAAAACAAACAAACAACCCCACTACCACCAACAAAAATCAACAACAAGAACAAAACAACAAAAATTAAAACAAAACAAATATAAAACCAAACAAAGTTGATCATTTCGTTTGTCATATTTTCAAATACACATTGCAGCCTAAATCGTCTAGGATGGCAACCCATTGTCGAAGAGAAAAATAATTGTCTTAGACAAGTGGACGCCTTAACCAGTGTCATAATAATGGTTTTAAAAATACACAAGCTGGAAAATGGGAAGCGGCCTTTGGTACAGGTGATTGTCTTATACAGGTAGCTGTTAGAGCAGGTTCCAGTGTATAAGAACACTCACCAGGGGGCTCTCGTGGTCTAGAGGTTACGGTGTTCGCCTCCCATTCAATTTAATAGATCCCAGGTTTGAAACCTCACAGCAACGGAACATTTCCTGTTTTAAAATTTTATCCTTTCACCTCCTTTCCTGCTCCCTAACCATGTTCTGTCGTCTGCTTTCGTCTCCATTTTGTGCATCCCCCCCCCCTTGACCCCCTACTCTTTAGTTTTAGTAAGATTTTACGCCTCTCGCAACTGCATAAGGTCGTATTGAGCGCCATCCCCTACTCTGGGCTTCGGACTCTTTCTGCAGTCTTTCTACAGCTACTCCTTGGCTCCTAATTACTGCTGTGTTGCAGCCACACCCCTGATCTTATGGTAGGTAAGATCTAGCCTTTTCGGATAAGGGCAAAATATCTCGGATGTCCCGTGTGCAAGTTGCGCACGATAAAGATCCCTTGGTGATCCAAAATCGATAAGAGTAGATCTATACTTTGGCCGCCACCCGGGCAAACTTCAAAATTCTTGCCAACTGAAAATGTTTAATGTGTCCCGAGCCCTCATATGACCTTACGAAGTTGCGAGCGCCGTGAAACACCTACCAAAACAAACAAAACAAAACAAAACAGAACACTCACCATCGGATGATCCGTCGTGTTTTCGAGTAGTGAGGATCGTGCAGGAAATGGCCAGCTTTTTCCGACACCACTGCTACATGATTACGCAAAAGGTGGAGCGCCAAAAGCAGGAAACCGAAAAGAGTGCACACAAGGAGGCGGATTGATCCCTCATCACCAAACCGGTACACCATAGCATATATGAAGTACGCGATGTAGAGGATCAGAAGGACAATGAGGATAACTTGCCAAATCGCCGCCTGCCAAGAGATCATGAGACAGATCATTTAAATGTTATTTAAAGGGTGTATGCTTCAATCGATGTGACTTTAGATTACTTGTGTAATTATGTATACAAATGTATATACGTATACATGTATATATATAATATATTGTCCTAAGAGCGCGCACCCACATGTATGTGATTGCCTAAGTGGACATGGAGATGGAAGGGAGAAGTGGATAAAATTAGGGAAAATGAGAGAGAGAGAGAGAGAGAGAGAGAGAGAGAG
>NW_004797283.1:1123741-1127136 GCF_000002075.1 Aplysia californica | reverse complement strand
AGGGGGGAGGGGTGAGGGAAGGATGAGGGGATGGGAATGAGAATGGGAAAAGGGACCGGGATGGGGGCGGGTGGAAGATGGGGATGAGGGGGGAATCAGGATAAGAAGAGTTTCATAGTATATGAAATGCATAAAGAAAAAAAGGAAATAAATATGAATTGAAAGACAGGAGGATTAAAAAAGCAACACACCTTATCATAGAAGCCATATGGTAGGAATGAAATGAAAGACAGAACAATAAAAATGACAGATGCAGGATCCATAAAGATAATAGGGAAAATAGAGTTTAAAAGTAAAAAATAATATGACAAAAGATAAAAGCGGAATAATAATTATGAACTGAAAGGCAGAGAATGAGAAAATCACTCATAGATCTACTGTATCAACAGGATTCTTATTTATAGAGAGAATTAAAATGAACAGTTTAGTTTTAGTGGAGGTTTTACGGCGCTCGCAACTGCGTAAGGTCATATGAGCGCTAGAAGGTTAGAGGTGTTACAAGAGAGTAAAAAACATAAAAAAGAAGAAGGGGAGATAAGGACGATAGATGTTTGATAGGAAAGAAGAAGCAGACCACACCAGAGCACCCGCCAACCACCCGCTAAAATGAATTGAAAGATAGAAAGTTACAAATCACTGATAGATCCATTGTGTTGAAATGATTCTTATAGAGAAAAGGAATACAAATTGAAAGATGGAGGGTTAAAAAATCAAAGGTGTAAGTACAGGATCTGTAAGTCTTAATTATACGGATCAGTACAAATGAATTGAAAATCTGGGGACGAAGAAATCGCAGGTTTCTGATGGTGGTGATGATGATGATGATGGTAATGATGATGATGCTGATGATGATGATGATGATGATGATGATGATGGATGATGATGATGATGATGATGATGATGATGATGATGATGATGATGATGATGATGGTAATGATGGTAATGATGATGATGATGATGATGATGATGGTGATGATGATGATGATGATGATGATGGTAATGATGATGATGATGATGATGATGATGATGATGATGATGATGACGACGACAGGCCAAACGTTGAACATCCACACCTATACGACCATCTGATTAAATATGACCTACCCTATCCAAGTCTCAAGTATATATTTTTTTATACTTAAAAAAAATGAAGTTATGAAACTTTTACCTTTGTGTTTCCCTTTCTTTGTGCTTTTGGACATCACCCCCCCCCCCCCCCACACACGCAAACACACACACCCACACATACAAACAAACACACACACAAGCCCACCTTATTATCCTCGTAGGTACCAGTCACTTTTTCTTGAAGGAACAAGACACCCTTTGCGAAGGCTGGGTACTTATCAGGATCGAACTCGACTTTCTCAAGAACGAGATCGTCGGTGGCTTCCTCCTCGACCACTTTGCCGTTTTGTCGGTGCTTCAGTCCGTTCCCTATTTCAGTTGGGGTAGGGTTACCCATCTCAACCAGCTCGACATCTTTGTGATCAGTGGTTCCGACAGCAGGCACCTAAAAAAAGGGGTGAAATGGTATAGATTTAACGCCCCTATAAACACTATTAGGTTATTTAAGAGGCAGGACCTCTGAGTTTAACATCCATTTCTGAAAGGACCGAGCCAAATTGGAAATTTGTGTACAATAAGTGTCTTTCCCAAGGACACAACGTCGGACCGAGCTGAGGCCCGAACCCCCGAACCTGCAATCTCAAGATTACGAGTCCGGTAGGCTACCGACGCTACAAGGCTTCTAAGATAAGTAAGATAAGATAATATAAGATAATACTTTATTGTCTCTACGGAAAAATTTCATTGCGGACATAACTATGCTTTGAGAAGTTTTACAAGTATGCACCTCCTCGCCACCTAGTTACATACAACTCTATAACTCCACCTATTCTTAAGTATATAATTTTGACCAAATTCTTTATACTAGAGAAATTGCACCTGTATCTGTGATGTACTGGTTAGGTGCTTCACTGCTGTACGCAAGAAACCAGGGTTCTATTCATAAGTGGGGAGAACATTCTTATCGAATATCTCGGTCTTTCTGCTGGAATATTGTATCCCGTTCAGCCTGTGTTGGCCCTGACAGGCAGGCTCAGAAGCCCGCCCCCTGAATGCAGGATATCCGTAATCTACATCTATAGATATTTACAACTGTTTCTAGATGAGACCGTATAAAAGCTGCAATAAAGTGAAACAATGCTAACAACTCACTATGCTCACAATCTGAGAAGATTTAAAGATTTCTAATTACTTCGTGCAGCACCAGGACTTGCTACACAATAGAGGGAGACAACAGTTTCGATACCCATTCTTCATTGAGCTACCGTAGACTCTACTAGATCTAGTGTAGTAGATAGGCTCGCGGAAATTTGGATCAAATTTTTAGCTTACACCAAATTGGTGCTGCGAAGGGCAGTTTCATGTAGATCTACCTTTCTTCTTGTGCGGGAAGAACGATGCCTTGATTTCTCTACAGTGACAAAAATCACTTTGGTGCAAAGATTTTGCTTGCTCCCAGCAGACGCTACTGCAAGCGGTGCGACGAGCATAAACCATCCTCGCTGTCTGTCTCTTCATCGGGTGACGGATCGCAGGGATGTTACGTAGTAGGGCTGGATTCTGCTCGGTTAATCGAAGGCTTGCAAAGCAGCGGACGTCTTGCGCTAGAGTCTTGCGAGCAGGCTTGTGGTTTGATTTGCCTCTCGCTTGCTACCGGAGGGAACAAGTCCTACTGTACTGTGTCGTGACGTCGCGAACTCTCGTGGCAGTGGGCTCAGTACATATTACAGAAGATTCTCTGGTTATTTGCGTTGAGAGGCTTGCACCAAAAGTGCAAGATTGGTGTTTTTTTTTCATAGTTCGGTTGTAAAAAACCAAAAGCTCTATTCAATGCACTTACAAATTAATATTGGATCGGCTATTCTTATGATGTTAAGGCCTGTTTATTTTTAATGTGCACGAGCCAAGGACCTCAGTTCGATTCCCGTATGGGGAGAATTTTTTACTGAGAACCTCCGTCTTTCTGCTGGGGCGTTGTTCCCTTTCAGCCCAGGTTGGCCCTGACATTGGGTTGAAGTAGGCCTAGCCCGTCTCCTAAATGTTCTGTATTATGTCACTGTGAATGTAACACATCTACAAAATAGGTTACATGCATACGATACAAAAGCCAATCACAACGACTCCTGGAGTTTTCCATTTTAGGGTAATCTAACAGGGTAGGTTTGGAGCTTGTCCTGGGGAAAATCTCTAGGTCTAGCGCAAATCAGTACTGTGTGAATTGTGGGGGCTTGTGGCTGCGGACGGGACTTAAGGCTTGCGCAGGCCTTCGATTAATCGAGTAAACTACAGCGCCACGCCGCGCAGTGACTCTGTGGGCGAATTCTCTC
>NW_004797283.1:1121621-1123641 GCF_000002075.1 Aplysia californica | reverse complement strand
GAGGGGGGGAGGGGAGAGGGATGGGATGAGGGAGGAGAGGAGGGATGAGGGGAGAGGGAGGGTAGAGAAGGGGTGAGGGGGTGGGAGGGGAGAGGGATGGGAGTAGGGTGGAGAGGAATGATGAGGGGGGAGGGATGGGAGGAGGGTGAAGAGGGGGGATGATGGGAGAGGAGGGATGAGGGGGTGGGAGGGGAGGAGGATGGAGAGGAGGGATGAGGAGGTGGGAGGGTAGAGTTATGGGAGGAGGGTGGAGAGGAGGGATGTGGGGAGAGGGATGGGAGGGGGGTGGAGAGGAGGGTGGAGAGGAGGGATGAGGGGGAGGAAATGATAATGATTTTTTAGTGTATCCCTTGCCTATTTATATGAGATTGAGGCCATCTGATTAGGAAAAAAAAAGTGAACATGATAGTGTCCAATAGTGTATTACGTGCATACTTACATGTATAACAAGCAATTGTTACAACAGATGGAGATTCCAGGATCATAGAAGTAGGTCATTGATCTGAGAGCGGTGGTGATGAGTGATGATATGGGATTGCGTTTAACTAATGTTAGCGTTAGTCCTTTCTTCTTCTGCTCCAATGAGTCACGAGGGACGTGGGCACCCTCTATCCTGTTCCCTACTGGAACCATCTTTGCAGTCACCATGAAGTTCCGAAATGGTGGGCACAGTGATAATAATAAAAATAATACTAATACTAATAATACTAATACTAATATGATAGTGATAATAATAATAATAACAATAATATTAATATTATTATTATTTATAATAATAATAATAATAAAAATGATAATGATGATGATGATGATGATGATGATGATGATGATGATAATAAAATAATAATAAAATAATAATAGTAATATAGCTTGCGAGTATCCGAGCAAAGGATCTAAGAATGAATGACGAACTTCGACCCCCGATGTCTGTCGCTGATCTGGCACATGGAGAGAAGGGATTTCAAGCCTAGCTCACCAACACATCGATTTCGAATAATATTGTATGCGTTACTGGAAAGTGCAGGGTTTAAATCTGCCCTCATTTTCAAAATTACCTTATTAGCATTTTTTGAAATACAATTTTCCAGGAGAGCTCCCCCAAAAAAATCGGAATGTTGTCACCCAGAAAGCAACATTTGCTTTAAAGAAAATAAGGAAGTTCTTATCAAAGTTGTATTATTCAGAGCTCACGGGATGTCCCTCCTACAGGCCACTCGCCTTGCTGCAGACAGACGCCTGTGTCTCCCCGCGACACCCACCGGTACAAGCGGAAGAAAAAAGGAAGTAAAGTATTCTGAAGAATATTGACTTGCGATGTTTGCAGAGTTTATTTACCTGGTAACCTCATTCAGGTTGTTTTTTTTTGGCTCTCCTAAAAACTGTTAAAACTGCATAATGATTATGTAGTCCAAAATAGGATGGCATAAATTAACAAACTTGTCCGAGTGCAGCTTGTATGATGGTTGGGAAACAGAACAGAATGTTGTCCGGTTTTTGTTTGTGTTTGAGAGCTTAATCAGCTGCTTGCACTGTATGCTTCCCGGGAAGCTGAGAATGTTTCTGAGTGCTCTATGGTCTGCTGGGGTAATAATATAGTGTAAATCGCATAGGGCTTGTTGTTGAGCGGGGGTATGAACTATACAAGACGTTATTTATTATTTATTTAGTATTTTTTAAATTATAATTATTCATTTTTTAAAAACCCGTAACGCTTAGGCGATGCCGCAAAACCTGGGTATGACATTCTCTGTTGGTGTCCCAGATTGTGATCACGTTAGCCGAGGTGTGTGTTAGCAAAACAAGAATAAAGACACGTGAGAAAACATACGTTTATATATAACTATTTGAAAATGTTTTGATTGTATATTTTCTGTACATTTATTCATTAAATCAAATAGTCTTATATGACTTGAAATGTAGAACAAACACGTGCTCATATGACCGTATGTAGTATACATAAACTGCAGATAGATAGATAGATAGATAGATAGATAGATAGATAGATAGATAGATAGATAGA
>NW_004797283.1:1118398-1121521 GCF_000002075.1 Aplysia californica | reverse complement strand
ATGATAATAATAATATAAAAATAATAAATGACATTTATATAGCGCTAAACCCCGACTAAGGTACACAGGCTCTGAGCGCTTTACAATACAATATAAAGTACAACAGTAACATAAAACATTGTGTTCTGACTAAAGAAAATCTCTTTAAAAATTCATCTCATTAATTTAAAAACAGAAACGACTTCAGCTGACATTTGAATGAATCAAAGGATGTGATCTCTCTTAAAGTACTTGGCAAAGCATTCCAGATCTTGGGGCCTTGGTATTCAAATGCCCTTTCACCTTTTGTTTTAAGTTTCATAAATGGTAAAAGAAATGTCTCTTTGTCAGCTGATGACCTTAAACTGCGAGTTGGAATGTACAGTCTCAACAGATTAAATTTGATAAATACGATGGCGCATTATCATTCAAGGTATTACAATGGGAGAACATCAGCAGAGCCACGCACTTTCGCGAAAAAAATGTCAAAACCGTGAACTATCAGAACCGCGCATTATCAGAACCGCGCACTTCTTGACGATATCGATACATATTACAATTAGACTGCCTATTACCAAAACCAGTACCACCCACCAATTTAAGTATCCTTGGCGTTTTACTGGGCTTGGGACCAGCTATCAGTAAGATTTGTATTGAATAAATAGACTTTTCAGGTTAAAAACATCTGCTGGATAATGGCGATCTTTAAAGTGTTGGGGCATCATGTTCTTGCTCATTCAGGATAAAAATAGAAGTTGTGAGACTTGTCCATCTGCGCACATTTGCTTGTTACACATTCCTCCTTCTTTCTTGGTAGTGCCCTGTCTGTTTGGTCTGTGTTTTTTAGTTTCAGTTTTAGAATGGTCTGGAAGTCGCTTAATGTCTTCAAAAAGACGAATATATTTGGACAGTGGCTGTACAGAGTAATTTTGTCAAGGGGTGGCTGTAACCGCTGGGTGGATAGGCAATCTGGTTGAATCCATATCGTCAAAAAATTCGTGCGGCTCTGATAGTTTCCCGTTACAATAGTAATATTATGCTTAATTGGTTTTTGTTTTTAGTGAGGTTTTACGGCGCTCGCAACTGCATACGGTCATATGAGCGCCAAGGGGTGGATGTCAGCAGAGAAGTCCTAACGGGGAATCAGATTGACTCTGCTCACCTCTTTAGCTTCAACAGCACAAAGTCTTCTTCGACTATCAAGGCACCCCGGAAATACCAGTTCACAAGAGACAAACATACCAAAGAAGTAGAGGGGAAAATGACGATAGTAAAAATGAGGAAAGAAAAAGCAGCAGTTTTACTAAACCTTTTAAGGCACTTAATAATAATAAATAATAAATAGAAAAAAGCATAATTTATATAGCGCATATCCCCACTCGACAGCAAGCTCTATGCGCTTTATTATTACCCCATCAGACAAAGGAACACTCAGGAACATTCTCTGTGTCCTGAGATGCATTAGTGCTGGGCGGCTAGGTTCCCGATTATTGAAAGCTAGGAATCGTAGGAATCGACTCCGAACCCAATTACTTACTTTCTAATGATGTGATTTCTTCCGGTGATTACCTGGTTGGCTCCGAACATCTTCAGGATTTAGGATAACCTTGATTTCGGAACACTACGAAGCATCGACTTAAAAAAAAAAGATTTTAATGATTAAAGTAACATGTAACCGTTGGTTTACGTAAAAAGGAGTCGGAACTTTTCTTCTGTAGCGTTAATCGTGGGAATCGGTTCCGGAATCGACCAGTCGCCCAGCTCTAGGATGCATACAGTACAAGCAGCTGATTAAAGCGCTCAAGCACGAACAAACTGACAAGATCTTTCACTGTTTTAGTTAGGTATCCATTCCCCCCTGGGTGGAGTGAGGAAAATACGTGTAAAGTGTTCTTTCCCAAGGACATACAACACACATAGATAGGTATGTAAGTTCCGAAGATAAGAGGAGCACTAAAGAGTACTAAAGGGGAAAAAAGAAGGAAGAGTGAAAAGGACAATAGATGTTTGATACGACAGAAGGAGAGAAAAGGACAATAGATGTTTGATACGACAGAAGGAGAGAAAAGGACAATAGATGTTTGATACGACAGAAGTCCTGAACAAACCACACCAGAGCACCCGAAAATTGTAGATTTTGAGCTGAAGTCATTTTCTTCACGTCTAATATCTTTTATCGTTTACAATATATTGTTATGTCTGCAATGCATGCACGTATAAATTGTTAGATTTTACAACAATATGCACACATATACTCTGTCACATTTTTAAGTATACGCTGTGTTAAAATGAAAATAGCTAGTTTCACCAAGAGCCGATATTCTTAAAAATTTCAGGAATACTAATTCAATCAATTTAAAAAATACAAAAATAACAACAATACCGAAAGTTAACCAAACAGGTTTATTCCCGACTTACAAAAGTGTGGGGGTGGTCTACAAAAGTAGCACGATCAGTAGCGCGTATGATGTCCCCTTGCATAGTTGATGACGGCCTGATATCGTCGCCGCATGGAATCAATCATTCGCTGCACTGCAATGCTACCTCAAGTTGAGGAAGTGTCTGAGGCTGGTGTTGTCGCATGTTTTTCAACTCATCTCTGGTTTGTCTTGCCGTTTTGAAACGATTCCGTAGATGCGACAGGGGTACTGTATAAAAGATCCTTTCTTGGAGTAGTTTTTCTTCTCTCAAGTCGACAGGGTCGATCCTTGGGTGATTCAGTTGATCTCTCACGATGCATTGTTGCGTACACAGGTCTTCTTGTTAGATTAAAATGTCTTGCAGCAGTGGATAAGGAGACACCTCTACTGCTCATTCCAACAAGCTGATTTCGCATATTTTCTCTTAGGCGTGGCATCATGAAACTTAGACTTAGACAACACACATTTCAATTTTATCTCTGGCGAAATGTTGCAAAAATGACAAAGCTTTCATGTGTACTTCTTTTTTAAGGACTGGTGGGGCACCTAAGGTCTATTTTGGTTATTACAAGGCCTAGAGTGCCCATATTTGCTGTGGTACATTGTGTGCTATTGGGGATTTGAAATCTATATTTCAAAAAGTATATTTTGAATCGGTTGCTATGGAAACGGTGGCCATATTGGATTTTGTATACCTTTTTCAATCCCATTTTATTCCCTTATT
>NW_004797283.1:1115397-1118298 GCF_000002075.1 Aplysia californica | reverse complement strand
AAATCACTAAAAAGGAAAAAAAATATTAGTAAAGAAATATTTTTAAAAAACCCACCCACCCAACCAACCAACCAACCAACCAAACAGACAAAACAAGAAAACAAAACAAAAAAGATGAACAAAGAAAACTCCAACAACCCAAAACAAGCCGCCCCGATGGTTAGAACGTAGCTTATTATGTCGTATAAGTTAACGCCTGCATTCGAATGCATACGTTTTCGAAGGGGTGCCTGTTGGCATAATTGGATCGGGCTGGGTCAGGTCGATAAATGGCAACTTTATTGCACAATGCAAACTGCAAATTAACCCCTGCTTGCTTCATCAAATTAGACCCGGGAAGTTTTTGTTTTAGTAGTAGAGGTTTTACGGCGCTCGCAACTGCATGCGGTCATATGAGCGCCAGAAGATTCGGGGTGTTACAAGAGAGTAACAGATATAAAAAAGAAGGAGGGGAGATAAGGACGATAGCTGTTTGATAGGAAAGAAGAAGCTGACGACACCAGAGCACCCGCCAACCACCCACGACCCAGGAATTAATGAAACAGAGAAAACTTTGACCTCTGGTGACAGAGAAACTTTGTGCAGAGGTCAGATCCGTCGTTGTTGTAGGCACACTGCGCCCAGAAACACGGCAGTTTCTTTTAGTATTTGCTTCAAGTGCCCACTGCAGAATATTGCAGTGTGCTGTGTTGAGAAGCTATTGAATTCCAAAAGTAGAGATGGGAAAATTTAATTAGCTTTCGATTCAGTCTCCCCAAAATGATATTCCCCCATTATTGCATTCCAAAGAAACAATGTCGGACAAAGCTAAGGCTCAAACCCCCGAACACACAATCTCACGATTATACGGGTTGCCAATTGAAGCCGGATGGGATCTGGTCGGGTCGGGTCGGGTCGGGTCAAGGCGATCGCCCCACGCGTCGCCTGAAAACCAGACGCATTTGTTTTTATACTGTTTTAAAAGGGGTGCCCACAACGGCTGGATCGGGCCGATCGCCCGACTCGATCGCCTGAAACTGAAAACAAACACGATTGTTTTTGAGGCGATCGAGTCGGGTGATCGGCCCGATCGGCCGATCCCATCCGTAGTGGGCATCCCGTATAAGGCAACGAGTTGGGTGCCATTGGCTTGTGCCACGATAGCATAACGGATCCGGCACCCAAACCATTTGGCTATCGACGCCACCCATGTGACAGGAAAAAGGGAAGAGTAAAATGAGTGTATAGCAAAGAGTTATAATATTTAGTACTAGAATTCATGACAGTGATGTCAACAATGTAAATGAATTGGGGATGCATGAGCCTACCCTGGGACACTGAGTGGAGCAAGACATGCACCGTCCAACAAACGGGTGAGTACTTTTTGGGACTCACGTCTAGACGTCTCAACGGTCTTTAGGGCTGATGGGGCACCTGAGGTCTATTTTGGCTATTACAAGGCCCAGAGTGCCGATATTTGCTGTGGGACAGCGCGTGTCATTGAGGATTTGAAATCAATAGTTCAAAAAGTATATTGTGAATCGGTTGTTACGGAAACGGCGGCCATATTGGATTTTGTATACCTTTTTAAATCTCATTTTATTCCATTATTTATTAACTGATTCACTTCACAGTTGGCATGTCAACAGTAAATAGGTAACTCTTACATTTGGGTTGTTGAATTTTTGATATATGTTTTAGTTGTTATTTTATTCCACTTAAAATTGGGCTGTTACAAAAAAAGTAAAAAAAAAAGGAAAATTCATTGCTCCGTTAATCAAAAATTCAATAGGCCAAAATTTAGAACTAGGTATTGTTGGTATCCTGTGAAAGTTACATTGCAATTGAAAAAGAAATAGAGCAGAAACATGGGATAATGTGTGAAAAAATATAATTGTGAGAAAACAACCGACAATGGTAAGAAAAGACTGGAAGACATGTGCTTTCGCGGAAATACATGGGGGAAAACACAGCTTTAAGGTGTAGCAAGGCTGACTTACGTTTCTGGATATTGTTCAGGAAATGTCCAGGTACTATAATATGTAATAACCCCCAATTTGCATAATTTGACCCCAAAACACGATTTCCAGTTGCCCCACTAGCCCTTAAGGGGAAATCTACAAACTTGCAGTGAAATGTGGCGGCAGGGCGGTGTTTGATATACTAGAGCTCGTGGAGAACAGGGTTGTTCATGTAAATGGGGGCACGCCAGCCATACCGATCAGGGCAAGAAAGCCCCCATTTCTGACACGTGTGACGTCACTGTTGCGAACTCCAGTATTATACATTATAACCTCTTTAGTGGAATCAAAATGTGAAAAGTGAAATGGTGTAGGTTTAACGCCCCATACAATACTCTAAGGTTATTTAGGAGGCGAAACCCCCGAATGTGTTATCCCCGAAAGGACCGAGCCAAATAGGAAATTCGAGTAAAGTGTCTTTTCCAAGGACACGACATCGGACCCAGCTGAGGCTCGAATCCCCGACCCCGTAATCTCATGATTACGGATCCACACGGCTACCGACACCCCGAAACTAAAGTCGGGCACAGAAAAGCACGTCACTTGTTTTTTTCACCACGATCTCATCTTCTCAATGGTAGGCCTGGCCAAGATAATTAGACTTAAATCACTGAACAATTTCTGCAGCCCCGTCGTCATTTCTATAAAAGTAAGCAGAGTTATTATAGCAAAGTAAGGTAATACCAAAGAGGGTGTAATACTCAATGCACACTGCATTGAATTCTGTCGAACTGAGTCGGGCGGCCGGGCCCCGCCAAACTGCTGTAAGAGTATCAGAGCCGGGTCAAGGATAAGAATGTGCGGTTACGTCCATCACAGCAAAAAGAATGTGCGGTTACGTCCATCACAGCAAAAAGAATGTGCGGTTACGTCCATCACAGCAAAAAGAATGTGCGGTTAC
>NW_004797283.1:1111703-1113611 GCF_000002075.1 Aplysia californica | reverse complement strand
AACAGTTTTTTTCACCAATGCTTTTCCAGTATAATGAAGGAAATTTTTTTTATACAAAAGGACACACTTGCTAAATGAAGAGGGGAAAACACTCAAGAGAAGTCATCACCGTTTCCTCTATCATTAGCTACTGAACTTAAAAGCGACAGCAGCAACAATATTGCAAAAAAATTGCAAAAATACAATAATGACAACGAGAACAACAACAACAACAACAACAACAACAACAACAACAACAACAACAACAACAACAACAACAACAACAACCTCCTCCTTCTCCCCTTTTTCCTCTCCAACAACAGCAGCAACAACAGCACTTCCTCCTCTTCAACAACGTATAAAAAATAATAACAACAAACACGTAGACGACAACGACGACGACGACGACGACGACGACGACGACGACGACGACAAGAACAACAACAAAAACATTAACAACAACAACCTGCTCCTCATCTGCCTCCCCAATAACAGCAACAACAACAGTAACACCAATGTCCTGCTCTTCCGCAACAGCAATAGTTCTCTCATTCCCCCACCCTGCTCTCACCAACTAATGCTGACCCCAGACTAACCAAGAATAACATATCCATTGGGTCTCTAAAAGAGCAGTTGCACAACGCACAAGAGAAAGAAAAATCAGCACAAAACCTTGTGTAGTCATTAGACAGTTAACGTTCTTAAGCA
Source organism: Aplysia californica (assembly GCF_000002075.1). Classification (NCBI taxonomy): domain Eukaryota; kingdom Metazoa; phylum Mollusca; class Gastropoda; order Aplysiida; family Aplysiidae; genus Aplysia; species Aplysia californica. The sequence goes on along the minus strand of NW_004797283.1, from coordinate 1,112,924 downwards.
AACTACAAGCTCTTGACTTGTCTCGCTAGAAAAACCAACAAATTCAAGTAATGAATAAAGTCTGAATCACAGCACGGCATTGAAACTGGCTTCCCCTAACCCCGTAGATGATAATATCTCGCTCCGCTTCGACGAACAGCAAGCATTTGACCCCCCAGACATATTATTTATAATTATTCAACTTGACGCTATGGACGAGCACAAAATCTTTTTCTGGGGGAGGGGGTGGGGTGGGGTGGGGCTAGATCCACCCAGAATTGTCTGTCAAAATAATTTAAAGCTTCAGCTTATAGGGCGTATCGTATCTCATGTTATTAACCAGCCCCTCTTCTTTCTTTCTTTCTTTCTTTCTTTCTTTCATTCTTCCTTTCTTCCTTTCTTTCTTTCTTTCTTTCTTTCTTTCTTTCTTTCTTTCTTTCTTTCTTTCTTTATGGGGAAGGGGATAAGTGAAGCCTAATAGTTGGTGTAGATCTACCTTGCTAGGTATCGGACAGTCCCCCGAGTATGCGTGCGAGTGTGCCAAGCAAATTCGGGAGCAAAACTAAAGGAAAAATTAATGCGATGGTCAGGGAACAAAAGCACCAACGAGTTCAGAGTTTGGTGTGGTCTTTTTGGCCCTATATAGCTGCCCACAGGTGTTGTAAGTTCAGGCACTAGGCCCAAACTGAAATGAAAGTGTGATATTTGGGAAAAACAAACACATCGACGAGTTTACACCTCGCGTGATCCCGTCTATGGCAAACATTCTACACACTCATGGAAATTTACAACTGATATTATCCATTCACGAGAGTGGTATATCTGTGACGCGATGGGCAGTTCAATGACCACAAATTTTCTCTGCTTGGTGGAGCAGCTGAGGTCGCAAGGATTTTTGCTCCGTACACGTACATGTATATTACTCATTACTAAGGGATATTAGCCCATATAATTTTTATGTCTTGTCCTTCAGAGCAGGATCTTAGGGATGACTTTTCTGAAGTAAAAAGTATTTTTATACTGTGACTTGAATATGAAACAGGAGCCGACTAACAATCCCCCTCTCCATATTTTTGAGTATTTGGTACCAGACTGGAGGTGGAATTGAAGTACAATTGGTTTACGGAGCGGGGGTGGAGGGGGTGGTGGTGGAGGAGGACGGTTAAATTTAACATTAATTGTGGATTTGTGACGAAATTTGATAGGACGGCATTCATTTCACGCCGATAAGAAATGGATCAC
>NW_004797283.1:1110509-1111603 GCF_000002075.1 Aplysia californica | reverse complement strand
GGGTGGTGGTGGAAGAAGAAGAAGAAGAAGAAGAAGAAGGCATAGTCTTTGAACGGCTCTGTAACACTGTGAAATGAGAATGGGTTGCTTTGAGTAAACAAACATACAAACAGCAACAGAACGAACCAACAAACTTACAAACAAAGAACTAATGATGTTCACTTAGTGCCCCCAAAAACAAAAAAATCCAGCAAGAAAACGACATCAACAACCAAACAAACAAACAAAACAACAACACCCAAACAAACAAGCAAATAAAAAACAAAACAAAAATAGCAACAACAACAACAACAACAACAACAAAACAAACAACCCCCCCTCCCCCCCCAGAAAAGATAATAATAACAATAATACATGTATGTCAATCGTTGTTTAGAATCAGAGTGCGACATTGAACTTACTTAATCAAGGCGTAGTATATTATTATATATATCTGACTTCATTCCTCCGAAGTGGTATGTTGCAATTGAGTAGGACGTTGAACTCATTCAAAAGCAAACAAACTACTCACCTTGCTGTCTTCAGCAAACCCCGGATTATCATGTCCTGCTGGTTGGGTGTCCGCCATCTTTGTTTGTTGCGAAGTCGGCCCTCGGTTCAAGAGTTCTCACGTCCTTCCTCGAGTTGACCCAGATGATTTTTCTGCCGAAATGCTTGTCGTTTTTCTGATCGTTGCCTCAGAATTATTAACACACTATTATAGAACAGATTTTTAGAACTTCCACTACCTTTTTTATGGCAGCGCACTGAAAAAAAATGGCTTTCAATTTGATTCTTCGAAGGATGAGAAAAATAGTGAATTCCAATCTGGAAGCGTTGCTCCGTTTTCACTTTCCTGAATCCAGAACACAGAGCGTGATTGGCTTCAAGTTTCAGATCTCGCTCAAACGTTCTGCACAAGTGCTTTCTGACTTCTGAGGATGAAAGAAGAGACGAAATTGGCATGGAATAAAAACTTGTCATCCATGTAACCCCAATTGCGTAGGATCTGGCTTGCTAAAAGGAGAACATGGGTTCGTAAACTAGGACCGCCCCCTCCCCCCCCGAAACAAAAACAAACACAAAAACCAACAACAAAACAAAACAAAACACAA
>NW_004797283.1:1108574-1109664 GCF_000002075.1 Aplysia californica | reverse complement strand
CCCCCCCCCCACCCCTCAACTAACTAAAAGTAAAGCATGCAAAAATACAAACAAAAGCAAAAACAAAACAAAAACAAAATACCCCACCCCTTTAAAGGAAAAGTCCCCAAAAGTAAAGTAAGTGTATGGATTTAACGCCCTTATCACCACTGTTAGCTTATCTTGGAGGGGGAACCTCCAAATTTAACCCCCGTCTCCGATAGAATAGAGCCAAATGGGTTGAGAACGTTGGAAACCTCATAAAACGACCCAAATTGAAGAACACCCAGTCATGGGTTCGAAACAGGGCCATCCGTCCTGTAGCCAGCCTGATACCAACTAATGGAGCGCCCCAACCCAAAAAACAAAACAACCCCCCCCCCTCCCGCCAAGAAATAAAAGAAACCAACAAAAGCTACAAAAACATTACAATGGACATTTTTTTCCAAAGAATTTAAACTATAACCCTAACAACAAAAGTAAAGTGCACTGCCTTCAAAGCTCTTTTCAATACGATGAGGTAATTAAACAGGCGGGGCCTGCTTCAATTATAAATATGCGAGTGCGAGGCAGAGACTGCAAGCAAACCCCATGCCAAAAGACATAAGAATACAGTTAGTTACCCTGACTCTGTGCTGCTTTTCAAGTATTTTGTATGTACCTTGGGGCGATCATCGTTGCAGGGTTATCAAGTCCCGATATACGCCCAGGAACAGCTTAGACAATAAACTGAGAAGACAAGTACTCGGTTTTGAGGTAGGTAAGATCAAGTAGGCTACCTTGTCTTCTCGGATAAGGACAAAAAACCTCGGAGATGTTGTGTGCACATTGTGTATGTTTAAAGTTACCTTGATGGTTGAAAATCGTGGTCGAGTTGGCCGATAGGCCGTCCCGTGGGCAAATTCAAAATTCAATTTATAAAAAAAAACAAAAAATCTCTACAACAAAGAATATCCCTGTCACACCTGTAAATAGCAAGATACGCCCTTACACCTTCCGTGATTCCATTAAATGTATTGATCATTTCTCTCCTTTGAAAAATACCAAGGAAGTTAAGATCTGAAGGAGGAGGTGGAAGAGGAGGAAGAGGAGGAGGAGGAGGAGGAGGAGG
>NW_004797283.1:1103981-1106861 GCF_000002075.1 Aplysia californica | reverse complement strand
ATATATATATATAAGAGAGATATACAAAGAGCGGTAAAAAAATCTGAGGCGCAATTTATTGTCAGATATTTTCTAAAATGTCAAACTTTCCAGCTTTTGCACAATGACTTGTATCAATTTGTCTTAACAGATCAATATTTTTGTAAACACCTATTAGCTGTATTCTAGAAAATTCCCTAAAGAATTGTAATTAAAAAATCCAAAATGGGTGGTTTCTACAGATTTTAAAAGGTTTACAGCTGGAGCAATATCACTTTTAAAAGCAAGTCCGTCATTTTCTTCTAATCGTGACGCTATGCTCATTGGACGCATATGTTTTAGGAATGAAATGCAAAACATGTGTTCACTATAAAAGTAATTACGTGTAACAAGTTTTGCTACTAAAAAGTGTCATTGGTGTTTTACGGCGCTCGCAACTGCTTAAGGTCATATGAGCGCGCGGGACACATTAAACTTTTTCAGTTGGTAGGAAATTTTGAATTTTGCCCGGGTGGCGGCCGAAGCCTAATCTTATCGATTTTAGACCACTATGGGAGGGTTCTTTAACATGCGCAACTTGTACACGGGCCCTCCAAGATTTTTCGCCTTTCTCCGAGAAGGCTAGGTGTAGATCTTTAATCCTTCCAGAAGATCAGGGTTGTGGCTGAAAGACAGCAGCAAGAAGGAGCCAAGAAGTAGCAGTAGAAAGGCTGCAGAAAGAGTCAGGAGCCCAAAGGAGGGGGCAAAGGAGGTGATGGGGAGAAAGATGAGACGAAAGCAGACGACAGCTTGAGAGCAGGAAAGGAGGTGAAAGGAGACAGTATCAGAAAAGAAAATTTTTCGGCCCTACCCGGATTCTAACCCGGGACTTTTGGTTGAGAGGCCAACACCTTAACCTCTAGGCCACGAGAACCCCCCAATAATATATGATAATTGCAAAGCATGTAAGAGTACTCACTAGGATAAGTCTGCATTATGAGCATCGCAAAAAGTAACATAATCTAGAAGGAAAACATTTCGTTTTTCTTCAAGAAGAACACAAATAACAACAACAACAACAACAACAACAACAACAACAACAACAACAACAACAACAACGAAATCACATCCTTTTTTTTTGTCTGTAACAAATATAATCCACTGAAGTAACATTTTAAGGGAAACACTTTGCTTCGATGAGACTAAACTAGAGCAACAAAGCCAGAATGTTACTCTTTGTTTCACAATCCCATGAAGTGACATCATAAGACTTACCTTTCTCCTTTCTATATGAAAGATGTTTAAAACAAGAACCAGAAGCTTCAAGTTCGTTTCGCCTGTGCTGCTGTGATTTTCCTCCTGTGGCATACACTGAAGGTTGAACGCGGTAAGTGAATGTAGATGAATGCAAACAGCAACTTGAGGGTGTTTGGAAGTTGCCACTGAAAGGCCCTGCTTATTTTCCTTCTCACTGTTGTATCTGTCTCTATCTATATCGCTTTTCCCCCAACGCAAAATAACCGTTACTGCGCCGATGTGTTTCTTTTCCAACTCAAGCTCGGAATCAACAATGAGGACACACTCTTGTGAATGGTCCGGTCTCTGGCTACACTGTGCGCGTACCGAGATATTATACTCCACTCAAGACGCGGTCAAGGGGAATTAGCTCTGCCAACGACCCAGACAACACCACACCTACTCAGCCTCGCTGCGAAGGTGCGTCTTCCTTCAATTAAGGGGGTGTGCGCTCGTACGACACTTCCTGAGTTTTATTTTAACAGGATATTCGGACTAGGATTACGATTTTTATTTCTTCATTTTTCATAGTAGGAACCTATTTGGTACAAAGCGAATAACTGGCTTTCAAACGATTACTGTTCTTGTTGTTGTTGTTGAGTTACTTGGAGAAAAAACTTTCTAGTTTGTTAATTTTTGCGCAAAAACTGAAGATAGGTAGTTTTCGTTTCGATCAAAATGAAAATATCTGTCGGGTCTCTAACAGATCGTAATTTCTTTGGCTAAAGGTGCTTTACCCTTGTTCGATAGAGGCGTGAACCAGGTTTTTGTTTGTTTCTTTTTGGATTGCTATAATATATTATATTATAATTGCTCTTTACTACAGGTCTCTAATTTTCCAATAATAATTGCCGTTGTTATTATAACGAGATGGTTTCCTGTAACCAGACTGGACATTATTATTGAAAGTATCGATTATGTGATAGAGTGCGATCATAGAGTAGTCCGAAAACAGGTGGACAACGACAGTGCACGCTTTTTATTTCAGCAATGGCCAATCTTCGTCGGTACCTTTATGTAATATGGACCAGTTGTGTATGTATATAAGGGGGGGGGGGGCGTAATGTCACCAAAAGCTACAGGTTATCTTAGCCGAGTGCTCTTATGATAAGAAAACACCAACCTGTTTGACGTCTTAACTGAACCGGATCTTAAACGTCCGACAGGTTGAATATGTGTATGCGTCGCAGCGCACTTCACGTAAACAGTCATCCCCCGCTTTTTCTGTCGGACTCTCATTCCGGGTTTTGTATCACGTACACAGCATCCTGTCAAAAGGATGCGGATCTCGTTATAAAAGTTCTCATGGACTGCACCTTTGCAAGCAGGCCAGGTTATACTCTACTAATCACTTGTATTTAATTTTTTTAAACGTTAAAGTAAACTTGATCCCACCATTAGGGACTCACTTGACCTACTGCACGTATCCTGGGTCTCCGTCCTCTGAGGGGCTACTTTTGGGTCACCGTGATGTTACGTGTAAAAGAAAGCTTTTAACTTTTTAAAGAATGAACGGTCGAATTTTACTGTTACATCTCTTTGATTCACATGATTATGAAAAAAAAATTCTTTGCAGTTTGATGGCCATGTTTGCATCCAGCTTCCTCCACATGACGAAACCAAGTC
>NW_004797283.1:1102321-1103735 GCF_000002075.1 Aplysia californica | reverse complement strand
AATGTTACAACAAGAAAACTGTTACGAATACCGGTATAAAAATATTTAACACACACAAACATTATGAAAGTCTGCGTTATAAAGCAGATGAATGCAAATGTTCTGTTCTCAGAAAGGCAAGTGTTTCGAGGGATAGTTAGTGAAAAGTCCGTGTTTCGGAGGTCCATCCACTTAAACTCATTTCAATAGTGACGCAATGGATACACCCACTTACACTACCCAATCACCTGCAGCTGCAGAACAATGATTAACACTAATAAATAATAAATACAATTTGTTTAGCGTATATCCATGCTCTACAGCATGTTCTATGAGCTTTACACTATACTATAATCACAGCTGACCCTAGAAACCCAGAAATATTCTTGGCTTCCCGGAAAGCATACGGTGCAAGCTGCTGATTAAGCGCTCAACCACTAACAAATAAATATATAGTCTTTAACCTGTCTATAGCTGGGTACCCCTTCCCGCTTGGGTGAAGTGAGGAAAATCGTGTAAAGCGCCTTTCCCAATGACACAAAGTCGTGCCCCTGACGGAATTTGAACCCACGACCTTACGGTTGTGAGTCTGGGAGCCTAACCTTCTCCTTTTTGCACGCAGAGAACATGGGTTTGGATCCCACCAGGAGAGTTGCCATATCGAGCATAACTGTTCTTCTGCTAAGGAGTGTAGCTAGCTGTCCTTCTCCGGTTATTCGTCCCATATACCACTCAGGTTGGTTTTAGCGGGTGGGGGTCAAAGCAACCTGCCTCATTATTTTCATGTTTGTGCGTGTGTGAAAGGTGGAGGGTGTTGAGGGGGGGGGGAGGGGGTATTTAAAAAAAGTGTTACTATCACACACAAAATATCTCTTTGGTTTAGCCTCAGTCGTGTTTTAGAGGACGGTGAAAATGCTGAAATGGTACAGATTTAACGCCCCTTTCAACACTTTTATAAAGTTATTTAAGAGGCGGGACCTCCGAGTTTAATCTCCATCTCCGAAAGTAGCGAGCCAAAAGGGAAATTCGCGTTAAGTGGTGCCTTTCCAGGGGCACAACGTCGGACCTATTGAATGAGAGGCGAACATCTAGGCCACGATAGCCCCCACCCCCATCAACACAAAGAAGACACTGGGAGGCGTGGTACTTCTGCTCAGGAGGATACACTCTAGCTTGTTTGTTACAGTTTGAGTTTGAGTAAAGAGAAGTATATTGAAACAATAATGATGGTTATTGAAAATGTCTCACTCATACAACATGGACCCTCAAAGCGTGGAGGAAAGAGACAATCCCAATTCCTGGAAAAATGGAAAAAACAAACAAAACAAACCCCAAGCAAACTACTCCCAACAAAAACCCACACATACAAGACAGACAGAGGGAAAGTAAAACATGAAAATATATAGCTCACAGAGCTTGCTGTTGAAATTATTAT
>NW_004797283.1:1099455-1101221 GCF_000002075.1 Aplysia californica | reverse complement strand
GGGTGCGTGTGTCTGCAGACACACATGCGGCGCATACTGTTTCTGGCAACATATTTTATGTTGTGACGTACTGCAAGTGACAATGTTTTAGCTGAAGACTTAGAATAGAAACTAAGTTTTCTTAACCCAATTCGCTGGATTGACCCTGTAAGTGACACCCTCCTAGCCACTAGACTCACAGCTGACCATTAGAAATAATCGTTTCTCCCCGAGACACCTACCAGAACTAGGGGAAGGAAAAAGTAAAGTAGTCTAAAAGACAACCTGCATACAAGTATATATATATATATCTATATATATATCTATATGCCCAAAAGCTGGTTATGCAGGGAGAAGCTACGCCGATAAATGGACTGACAAATACATTGCAATATCATTACAAAAATCTAACTTGTTTGAGTAAAGAGAAGCACACAGACAGTCATTGACTGCTGGGAAAAAGTAAGACAGACAGAGACAAGAACAAGAACAAGAACAAGAACAAGAGAAACAATAGAGATAGGACCTACCCGTGGCGCCCTTTAACCACCCGCACAAAAATATAATGATATATGGTACGGATAATAAAATAGGGGTAACAGGTTCAGTCAAAAGTAAGCCAGTTTTCGTTTGGAACATATACCCCACCCCCCCGAAAAATAATGATGAAAAATAATTCAATTAAAACCAACAAAATAAATGATAAAAAGCAAACAAATCACCAACCAAAAGCCAACACAAAAAGAAAACTGAAAGACAAAACAAATAACAATTAATAAACCAGTGATGGACACATTTGGCATAGTCAACCAACAGACTGTTCTGACATATATACCAAAAGACGAGTTAATGAATTTTATACACAGTCTTTTGGCGATGGAGAAAACATAAAGAAAACCGAATGACGGCAAAGACAGACATACTGAAACACAGATGTTATGGTAAAGAAGGCGCAACTTACCAGTGGAGCTCTCCGATCACCGCGAGAAAAGCAGATTTTGTCCTTAACGTCAAAGAAGCCAAAAGACGTTGTGTGTACGAGGAGGGCTTGTTGATTGAAAACATACTTCTATTCAATTCTCAGCCTGCCTAATGACTGCCTGAGGAATCCCCTGCTACTCCACACCAAGCACAACTTCCAGTTCCTGACGAGTTTGCACGGGATTCGGTCCTTTTTCAAATCCTCCGGTCAAGGTCTAGGTCCTGGTGACCTTGAAGGCCGGCCCTGACCATCGATTTGATGAGTTTGGAAGAAGTTTTGACCGATCGGATCCGTAAAGGGTCGGGCGTTGTCAAGTTGGTAAATTCCATCATGTCCTGCTAGCTAGGGCAGGCCACGGGGGCGGAGAATTCCATCACAATACCATCTCAAGGATACACCCCACTTACCCCCCGTCTCATATTCACTTGGAATTTATTGCTTTTCGTCTGACCGGGTTCACGAATGCCTTGCCTTGTAAAGCCCCATTCTGTTTTGAGAGAGATGGGATCCTGGCTTTGTCTGACAGGCTTATGCTGGATAAACTATTCTCGCTTCCCCTGTCTTATCCGAGAGAGATAGAGAGGGAGAGGGAGAGAGACAGAGGGATAGAGACAGAGGGAGGAGGGGAGGGAGAGAAAGAGAGAGAGAGAGAGAGAGAGAGAGAGAGAGAGAGAGAGAGAGAGAGAGAGAATAGCAGAGGAGATATATGTACGGGGAGAGAGATGATGAAGAAAAAAGGATAATAATGAATTAAGGAAAAGTGGATGGGAGTAGGTAGGGTGGTGGAAGAGATGTTTTAAGGAAA
>NW_004797283.1:1097244-1098881 GCF_000002075.1 Aplysia californica | reverse complement strand
GAATAATAAACTGCAGTTCTTGAACGCTTTTTATATTTTATTTTAATGAACCCACACAAGAACATCACTGTAGTTTTACGCCCCCAAAGACACAATTTAGATCATTTCGACTGCTTAGTGTAATAAGACTCCGACACAAGCCATTCTGAAAAGTGAGGTGTGATGGAGTCTAACAGCGAAAAGTCGATTTAGGAGGCGGGATTCTGACTCTGTCTGCCAAGCAGAGCTAACCTGGTTGTACAGATGTACAATATCCCAACAGAAAGACCAAGATATTCGAATTAAAAGATTGTCCCAACTCGGGAATCGAACTCGGGTCTCTTACGTGCGACAGCGAAGCACCTAACTGCTAGATCTATACCACATATCCCGGTTCCAGAAGAAAGATGGAAATATATGAACTGGACAAAACAGTCTTCATTTCGCCTGAATCCAACTATCATTAGTTTAACTGCGATCAGTAAATTTACAGCATGCTCCATGCGCTTTACGACTCAGTTTAGCATGCACATAGCGACCACACACATAGCAAAGACGGACATAACGAATAGATATCAGGTCCCATTTTTTATATTACATTATACTCTTTGTATTTGAAATACAACACTTACATATCTAAATTCGTACTCAACGAAAAGACTTCTGTGTCCTGCCGATTTCGCTTTATGTCTGCAAATTAGACTGTATTATCATCCCAGAAGATCATAGAACACAGCTGAGAAAGAGTTGGACAGAGTACATAAAATGCCTTGACTTTTAGCGGATACCTTGTGATCAAAATCGGGTGATTGATGGGCGCTACCTGTAGGTCCTTCTTCTTTTCTTTCTCTCTATTGCTCATGTCTATTTGTCTTTTACTTCTTCCCTTCACTATATCATGACCGTTATTTGATCGATGCATTTCTCTTAACTCAAACTCAAAGTGATTAAATGGGCCCAGTTAGCATGATCAGGTCGGATCTGATCAGGTCGATCAATATTATTACAGTCGAACCTGATATAACGCCATCTGTCCAAGACACAATCATCTGTACGAACAACCACTTCCCACCGCTCCCTGCATTTTAAATACATGTATCATTTATACCATGATGGCACTGTCCAAGACGTCCACCTGTCTAAAACATTCCTTTTTCACCTCGACAATTGGTAGCCGATTTGAACAATTTCGACTGTCTATCTATTTTATGTCCTGTGCAGGTGTTATTCACACTCAGGTGACGGGAAAGATTTGGTTCGTCGACCAGTTGTTCAGTTGTGCAAAGCCCAAATAGAAATAACAGATCTTTCATTATATTTTCCTAATCTGTTATACCGATTGCAAATACTCCCCCCCCCTCTCTCTCTCTCTCTCTCTCTCTCTCTCTCTCTCTCTCTTTCTCTCTCTCTCTCTCTCTATCTCTGTCTCCTCTGTCTGTTAAAATACACATAACACGCCTGAAATCATTATTTAAATCTTCATTATATTGGCCTAAATATTTTGTACTTTACAACAAAGTCTGTATGACTGGTGATGATGAAAGATGGCTATATTATACTGTTGAAATGGTCCAGGACAATTATCCATTGTCAAAGAAAAAAGTGACTGTATTAGACAGGTGTACACTGTTTGGACAGAGCCATAATATTGCCCCCCC
>NW_004797283.1:1078821-1095156 GCF_000002075.1 Aplysia californica | reverse complement strand
GAGAGAGAGAGAGAGAGAGAGAGAGAGAGAGAGAGAGAGAGAGAGAGAGAGAGAGAGAGAGAGAGAGAGAGAGAGAGAGAGAGAGAGAGGAGAGATGTTTATTTGTTCATAATTATTCTACCACATCATAAATAGAAATAGAAAATAGACATAGAATGGAATATTTACATATCATGTATGCGCGGTATTAGTAAGCCTACATATTACCACCCCCTCTCTTTCTTAGTTTTAGTAAATGTTTTAGGGCAATTATAGTTAAGAAGGTCATAATGATAGGCCTAAGTGTCTCCTTCTTCCCCAACAAATTCCAGACCTGAAACAGACATCGGTCATGGTTTATGTCCGTGCTCCGGATGCTTTCTGAAACCTATAATTGTTTAACTTCTCTTAGAAAATTATTTTAGGTCATCCTCTGTCCCTTTTGCCTTCTCTTTTTTTTATAGTGAGAACAAGACTAATCAAGGACTTTTGTCGATTCAACTGTCCCGGAAACTGCATAATTTTTATCGCTTCCAATTATTGGCACGGACCTTATTTGATTTCTTTTGCTTCCATGAAATTCTCAATAGTCTTCTAAGAATTTAAACCAGTCGAAATTGTCTAAGCCAGCGACCCATTGTAGGGTGTGAAGTGGTTGTCGATGACAGGTATGGACGTATTGGACAGTGCCATTATAATATTATATAATAGAAAAAAACCCACTTGGAGGAAATGTTCGTTTGAACAGGTGATTATCCTGTAATAGATTGGACTCCGTTAATTTTGTTTTCACTATCTTTAGTCATTGTCCAGCTTTAACAATCATATAGGAGGGTAGACTAGACATGATACCCTTACATAAAACCCTAAGTTTGATTGTCATTGAGATGGGTTTTTTTTTTTTTGGGGGGGGGGGGCTGTTTGTGTTCATTTTATTGAACCTACATTTAGCTATTTCCATTCTTCATTTAATTTTTGTGGTTTGTTTGCCATTGGATGTAGTAACAATAATATGATAGTCTACTTTAATCCTAGCCATTTAAATGTTTGAACTTGCTTGATCTGCACACCTTTGCTTACAAAAACGATTGCAAACTTGATTTACTCAGTGGACTGCAGATGTCAAAATAGAGAGCAACGTCTGAGAAAAAAAAGTGTCTCAGGGGCACTAGACATGCTTTTTTGAACATGCATTAAAACAAATAATAAACCTATGGCAGAAAATACATTCTCTTCTAAACTTCAACAAGAATAGCATATTACCCAAAGGTGCATATTTATTCGATGTTGATTAAGAAAGTTTATGAAAAATATGCATGCCAGACTTGGTGTTATGGGAGGAAACAAAGAAAGAGGTGCACGTGGTGGAGCTCACGGTGCCCCACGAGGACAATATCTATGACGCACATGAGCGGAAAGAAACCCGATACGAGGCACTCTTCGACAAATGTGAAGAGGCAGGGTGGAAACAACCCATTTTCCGGTAGAGGTAGGATGCAGAGGTTTCGTAGCAACTAGCGCCCGTAAGTGGATGAGAGTGGCAGGACTTACTGCTGGATCTGGTTGAAGCGAGAGGACGCAGGCTCGAAAGAATCCTTAGAATTGGCAGCAGAGGAAAACAGTCGGACTAGCATGGAGACCTCACATCGGTGAGGGAGCTCGGTGCGTCAGAAAAGCTGAAGACAGGAAGAACCCGAAACAGCGACGCATTCTCTCCTGATGATCTCCGTGCTAGAGTCCGGGATACGCAGCGTTCGGCTGTGAGCAGTGCATACGGCTGTTTTAGACTACGTATCAGAAGTGAAAAGTTATTGGTCAAAGCAAGGAGGTTATAAATAGTTTAAGGTCCTTGGGTAAAAGAGAAAAAACAATGATACCTGAAATTTAAATTTAACCACTCACATTGAATAATTTCGGTACATATGTAGGCTTATGTGTCTAATAATAATATTCATGGTATTTGAGTTTATTCTGACAGATGTGAATTGACATCATCTTGAAACTTTGGGAAACCCTTTACTTTTCAAATTCAGTTTAGGGCTTGATGTGTTGTGCTGTGATATTACTATACTATCACATTCCAGTATAGATGAGATACTCTCGGCCATCTTTGCTGATATACATGTATAACTAATGTCTGTCAGTTCATTATACAATGCACCATATCGACTTGGTTAAGCTACCGTACTCTCACTCTGAAACTAGACAATAATTTTTTAAACAAATTTTAATAAAAAGTCTCATGCTTTTAAAAAAAGTCAGTATTCAAGAAGTTACCAATGTTACTTCAGAGGAGCCCTTACTCCAGCAACATTCTTGAAAATTTCTTCAAAATTGTAAATTTGCTTTTACTGCTACCCCAAATCCACCTGCATTAAAAAAAACAACAACAAGCCAGCTACACCTATGACTTTATGAGTGATTACATGTTCAAGGTCACATATTCTTACATTTCCAACAACATTCTCTTTTAAAGAATACATTTTTCTTCAAGTGATGGGTCGGAAACAGAAAATTTCGATCATGGTTTGCCACTTATTTCATTGCTCAGAAATTCTTATTGGAACTATTAATTATTATCTTGGTCTTTTCTCTGTCACTCATCTTTTTATGTGAGAATGGGCCTACATTATTGTTCCTAAATGTTTGGGTACACAGGAGTAAATTTTTTTTTACCTCGTGTCTTAACTGTTACTAAAGGTTTACCCTTCTCTATAATATAAAATGTGTCACAACGCAGTGGAATCAGGCGCTCTTCAATTTTGGGACATGTATAGTTATTGGTATCATCTTACAGCTTGTTCATTTGTCTTGCTTTTGGTGCAAAAATATGCATCAAACTTGAATGGTAGTCGAGAGAGTTGTGGTTTCATACCAGGAAGAGACGAGGACAGTTTGAATCTGCCAGATATTGTTATATAAAAAATCGCGACATCAAGTCACGAAAAGAAATCGTAAAGCAAGACTGTGTGTTCACTTCTTAAGTTGGACAAAGAAATTTACTCTCATAGCACACTGTCAATATTTGTAGAGTAATTCTGTAATTAACATGATGTCGACCAGTGACAACGTGCTAGACTAACTACGATACTTTAACCATCATTGCGATATCAAATGACTAGACAGCAAACTACATAAGTTCGATCGGTGAACATCTGGCCAGCACTAAAGCAGTGCAAATACATTTCTTACACAATTCTCTCTTTTTTTAAAAACCAAGCCCACTCCCCCATTCACGTCCGTTTTATCCTCGCTCCCGCCTGCTCTTACACATCAGCTTAGGCCTACCCATGTTAATACGCACTGTCAGAAATACACACTATACAAGTGATATTATGTGATATATTATTTTTATGACCCTGGTCGATCGATTGATCATGATCAGATGATGTTTGTTTGCAAACAAGACCGAGTATGTTTGCACTGATGCAACAGTGACCAAGTGTCATTTGTCGTCCACAATAGCTCGCAGAGATCAGCGCCGAATGAGCAGTGTGAGTGATCCTTGACTCTTGCCCGATCAACCATTCTGACTCGTCATTCTACCACAGACCTATGCCGCCCAATAAAATTGTACAAGTAATTATTGTGGATTTTATCCAATATGTGTACTTGTTGTACCCAGCACCATATATAGATGAGTCTATTAAAGTTGACCAATAAGTGAGCTCTATAAGCAATGATCAATAAGCTATTAAGCACAATTTTAACCCGGCGAAAGTGATTAACTTGCCACTTAATATCTTTAAATAATTTTCCTCGCTTTTGTTTGTTCATTTTCAGTTTTCTATTCTCCCTTCTCATTCACAGCACCTTCCCCTTTTTCCTTTTCTTAATTTGTGTTAACTTTCCAGGGGCGGCTCGTCCATTGAGCACGGTCGTGCACTGCCGCCCAAAAAGACTAGTAGACATAGCAGTGCAGCTAGAGGTTGGTCATCTCATTGCAAAGTCTCACAATGACGAACGGGTGAGAAAGAACATGCACGTATTATGTAATTATCGAGTTTATTTTGATCTGTGGAACTCATGAACTGGCCCTTCACGGTCAGGAAAAGGGCGATTTGTCGGGGAACAAAGGTATTTTTCTTGATTTACGGCTCAGAGACGTTAATACTGACAGGATACTGTTTGATCATCTGCAAAGTGCTACTGTTGCAAAATGTCCTTCCAAAATAATACAAAAGGAACTGCTGGACTGTATTTTCAAAATATACCACGAAGAACTGGATAAAGACATAATATGCTCTGCCAAACTTTCTTTCTGTCCAGGCTGATGAAGCAACTGATGCAGGTCATTTGTCACAGGTTTTTAAAAATCATCCTGGGGTATATTAATTAATGACGGAAAACCAGAAAAGCGGTTTCTAAAGCCTTCTCGAAGCCAAAGATAGAATTTCATCAGGGTTCATTTCAACCCTGAACGAAGCTTCAGAACCATTCAGCGCCGAGGAGAAGCTGATCTCCCAAACCTGCGATGGGGCAGCTGTAATGAGCGGGAGAGTCCCTGATGTACAGACTCAGATGTGCCAATTTTTCCATTATGCTGTCTTTGTTCATTGCCATGCACACCAGCTGAATCTTGTTTTAAAGCACTCTTGTTCAGGACATATCAGACTGCAGGATATTTTTCGCTAACTCTGCAGGCTTTTGGGCATTATTTGCCCATTCTACAAAACGCATTGACGTTCTCAGACGCGTTCGTCACCGGAAAATTCCACGGCCGTCTGAAACAATGTGGAATTTTCTGTCTCGACTCATTAGCACAGTTTTCACTTGGAAAGGAGAGATCCAGCTCTGTCTTGAGAAAATTCAGTCTGAGCACATGACTCTTCTTTTTGCACTTGTTTAAACAAAGTGTTCACGCACGTTGACGCTGTTTATGGGATCCTCCAACACAGAAGTACAACGCCCATAGCAGCCCAACAAGCTCTAGAAACATTTTTAAAGCAAGCGAAGAAGAAATTAAAGACAGTATAAATGTTTAATTAGTAAATAAGACCATAGAGCAACAAGCTTCCAAGAGATGCAGACATCACAAAACCAACAAAATTGCGGCAAATGAGGCCTGTGGCATAATACAGACCTCAACATAAGTAAAGGTCCACCTTGACAGACAGCTCTGATTTTTAAAAAATTCGAAAAAAAATACAGCAAGGAATGGTTCATAATTTTTTGGTCTGAAAGTGTTAATGGGTTACCAAAGCGTACAGTCAAGCTTCCTAAAGGGGCAAAATCATCACGTGCTGCACGGAAATCCTTAGGGAATTTTAGCCAAATTGGCTGTTTAAAAAAAAATCGATTTGTGTGCGACACTACGGACATTCCTCAGTAAAAATTTCTGATGCATGGTCATAAACGGACGTTTGGTCTCGAACTGTGCTCACTTTGGTGGCAATATAAGGCGCCCTTTGCGCAAAATCCAGCAACGTATCAACATGCCACCAAGACGAAAGCTGAGGGACTCTGATCGTGCCAGAGCTATGGCATGGCTGCAGGATGGAGTTGAAGCCCGAGAAGTTTCCAGAAGGCTTGCAGTGTCATTTTCAGTCAGTGTCCGTTTGAGGCAGCGCCATCAAGCCACTGGATCAGTCCAAGAACGCCCACGTGCAGGTCGACCCAATAAGACCACTCCGGGTGTTTGCAAGTGGTCCTTAACTTTTGTTGAAGTCTGTAGTTAATTTACTTGTTGACCATTTCTTGAAGCAAAATACAATCAATACGCTATCAATCTTCGAGCTCTCCAAATTCCAGGAATGTCAAAAGTCGTTTCCTATAGTTCTTTTTGATCGTATACATGTAGCATAAAGCTACTCTGCTTTGCATAAAATCAAGTTACAAACAGAATTCAAATTACTGCAAAGAAACATTTAAGTCTGCTCAGTGTCATACAATCCAGGACCTCTATTTAACTCTGAAGGACTACAAACCCGACACAACATTTAGAGAAGTATGCAAAATCCTAGAAATCGCACTGATGTTTTTATGTCGATCCACAAGGACACAATTGACAGCATCCCCAACTTTGTCAACAGAATGATGGACACCTTTGCTGCAGCAAAAGAATGAAGTGTGGACTTCTTCACATAGATTTTCTCTAAACAGGTAGGATGAAGAATACATTTCATTTACAATGACCTTGACTATCTTCAACTAGCTTTAAGTCTATTGTGTACGTCTACTTTTTAGACCCATGAGCCGCCCCTGTTTTAAACAACCTTAGCAATTCTCGTGGTCACACACACACACACACACACACGCACGCACACACACACACACACACACACATATATATATATATATATATATATATATATATATATATATATATATATATATTATATACACACACACATACACAAACACACACCAAGCAGTTGGCAATGAAACCAACCTCGAATCGCCTAGTGACGTGGCCTATCACGCACTATGCGACAAAGCGGGGCCCGCCACGGTGTGGACAAAAGCCCAAAGAGCAAGTGCAATATTTTGGTAGTGGAGAATCTTTGCTCACACTAGGCCTACTCATTCCTCTGCTCAGATCCCTACAGTTGCCGATCTGTGTCCCGTGGGGGCAAAGAGCTAAATAAAACGTTTTTCAATCAAGTTCACACAGAAATGTGTTTTTAAATTGATCTTAAAGGCCTTGAGTTTTAAAAAAACCAACAAAATTTCTATAAAAATAACCAATGGGGCAAAAAAATGCCAGTTTCTTCGATTTCATTAGATGTACTTTGACGAACGCCTGATTTCACTATGACGCCTCACATATTATCTTTTTATCTGCATAATACATACTTCTAAATGCATCAGAGACAACAATGAAACATATGATACTGAATACAGAAGGCTAAGTTCATGTCCAAAAACAGAGCTTTAATATTAAATAGTTACAGTAGGCTACATTATTTTCACTTCACTATTTTCTCTTGGGCAATTACTTAAGATGAATTATAAAGTAGAAAACACTCCACAAAAAAGAAAAAAAAATAAATGAATGAAAAGCACAGCACTTTAGACAAGTAAAATTTATCACAAAGATATCACAGTACAGTCGACTACTGATGAGTTGATGTCAAGGGAGTGAAAAAAACCCCCCAACTCCTCCCAAGCTCAATTTCGTCCAGATCACAAAATCAAGGGACATAACAAAACATTTTCCACTGTTCGTATTTTAATTTGTAGTACGTTTAAGTTGAACTCAACCGTTTGATATTAATTAACAAATGTAAAGAAGAGGAAGTGCTGGGACCCAAGAAAAATATCAATTTAACCGAAGATCAGCTCAAGCGAGTTCAACACAAAGATGTCCTATGAAGTAGCAAAGTTGTACCTTAACCTCATTATCCTTGCAGCTTGTAGCTACACAATTTGTTACTGCCAGTGTGCATCTGAGAGGCAGTGCAAAGTTCAAGAAGATTTAACATTAACACTAAAAACAACAATCTCTTAAAATCTCTACACAGACACTGTGCTGTATTTTCAATGATGACATATAATTTGATGAAAACAATACAATTTTTTATGTGTTCCTTTCAAGGCACATTCTATCATTCCTTATCTTCATAAACCATTTTACATAATCTTATGTGAAACAAGTAGCAAAAATGCCTGTCATTATCTTAATAAACCTGACGAAACAAGTGCTTTCCATGAATAAAGAAACCCATAGCTATCATAAATATTTCACAAGACCCAAAGGCAAAAACCACATCTTAAGTGAAGGGTTCTGACATACCGGGCAGAAGTGTCCCCATAAAGTCTCTTTATCAGAAGCAGGGAAACATCTTGCTGAAATGTCAATGTATACAAACAAAGCACATTGGAGAGGTGTATAGAGCACTATAAAGACAGGGACAAGAAAGGAAACAAAGGTTATGTAAGCTAAGCATCCAGGTTGGAGAACAAAAGCAGCCTGACTGGTGACATGAGAAAAATTGAAACCAAGAACAGAAGACCCAACATTTGAATTACCAGCAGACGAAAGACAAAAAAAGGTCCAGCATCTGTGGTGTGTGTGTGATGGTTAAGCTGTGTGCCTGGCAACGGGTTAATAAAATTCAGAAGTGAAGAAGATATTTTATCTAGATTTTCCATCTTTCTGCTAGGATACGCATGCAGTATTCAATACAGCTTTGCTGGATTTGACAAGCATTCTCAAAGCAGCCAGACTGCTTCATGGTCTAAATTGTTTCAAGGAGGAGCATAAAACATGAACAGTAATTGTACTTAAAAGTTCATGAACACCAGCAGCTGCATCCCTAGTCGATGTATCTCAATAACTTCTTCATTCTTGAATCTCAGTCTTGCTTGCTTCTTCTATGTAACATGTCTCTGTAGGAGTATAGTCTCCCTCATAGTCTTTCTAAGAATTCACCAAAATAAACTGGACGAATCAAATTATAAAAGATAAATAAATAAGACAACTCCCCATTCAGCTTTGCAAGCACATTCATAAAAAATACGTAACATTTTTTTTTCCACTAGCAATACATAGCCTATCATCTCAATTAAAAAAAAAATAATGATAAAGCAGCTTTTTCCCCGAAATATCTTATGAAAGAGCTTTCTTTCTAGTTTAGACTCAAGTTTATTCATGAATGCTGGATGAAACCTTCAAATTTGATCCCATGTGTCTTGGTATTAAAAATTATGGAATTACACCCAAATAAAATGTTACATAAAATGGGTCAAAACAAACTTTAAAAGACTGAAAAAGTTAAGGACATAGATCTAAATGCAACAACTTGAAAAAATGATATTATAAGACTGAAAAAGTTAAGGACATAAGTGCAACAACTTGAAAAAATTATTTTATAGTGAATGTGATTCAACTTTCATTTCATCACATCTGGTTAAACATATTTTGCATAACCAGTCACAATCAGAGAGCATATAGACCCACTTTGGTTATGCCATGCCATTTGTGCATTGTTTTGGTATCACATTATATTTGAAGCTTGTGAAAGCACTGTTCATTTCTTGCTATGTGCTGATCAGTTCAGCATTTATTTCTTTTTCCACTCTTTGGGTCTGCTAAAAAGTGTTAGTAAATGTCGTGCAATAGTAGGAGCTTTGAGTTTATCGGCTATGGGTCTTAGCTAATCTCCATGACTTTTGCTTTTACAGATTACTGTGAGTGTTATGGTGTGAACTCCAAAGGACAGCCGACACTGCAGGTTGTCACTGTGAAGTAATAGGTGGATCCTTACCACATTTGTGTCAGTTCAACTCCTAGCTTAGGGGCACAACAGCCTGCCATCAAGCAAGGTTTGGCCCCCTTCCCCTCTTCGCCCTTATCGTGCCTTTAATTCACATCTCAAATGTCTCAGATTACTTTTCTCAGAAAGTTTCCACGCATATAAGGCTGTTGTCACGGAGTGATAACAATCTTTTTGTCCTCTTTAAAAGACTAAGAACCTCACATGAAGAAAGGCAGAAAAATGACCCTCTTGATATTATTCACATTGAGTAAATGATCACATTCCCTCTCAACAAGAGAGTCAAAATTGCACACAAAATTCAACATGATCACAAAAATCTACAATTATAACAACATTATCAAATCGAAGGCATAAAAACATGACATATTGTGAGGCCTTTCCAATAAAAGTGAAGCAAAATGAGGCAAAACTAAATATTCTCTCTCTACCCTTCAGTGCATCAATTTTAAAACCCCATTTTCTCACATAAAGCCTGTAAATATGCAGAACATTCACAACAACTTAAGAATGTCAAAATTCTTTCAAATATAAACTGACCTTATCAATAACCTCAACTTGAGGATCCAAAACGTTTTAAAGTATATACTGAATGTGTTAGGAATATCAACTTTAAGGCCTTCGTGCCAACATTAAGCTTTTATTTGCAGTCTAACTCGCACATAGAGCTGATGCCTATATTGAGAAAAACTCACATAGTAAACAAATTTTCAGGTCCCAAATTTCTTTTTAAACATTCTTTGTATTCAAAATATGCACATAGCATAAACATGTGAGGGTAGCACTAATTAAACACAACTGCAAATTTCCATCACCGAAGTAGCCATGCTGCGTGTATGTGTGTGTGTGTGTGTGTGAGAGAGAGAGTGAGAGAGAGAGAGAGAGAGAGAGAGAGAGAGAGGTGGGGGGGGGAACAGGCATGGTGTGAGTGCAGGCCAACGTTCTTGCTATAAGCCAAGGGCAATAGTGTAGGCCGTTGACCTGTTTATTACATACATCACTGAAGTGTTCAATGGTGAATCTAACCTACACACTTCAGTTACGTATTGGGAGTATGTGGTCACGTGAAGGCATGTATTCGATTATATCGATTGTTGCCTTGTGTATCAACACTCTTCATTTTCAACAGAGATTACACACGACGAAACAGCTTTCTGACATTCTGCAAAGTTAGTTTTCTGTGAAGTTTTGGTACAGAGTGGACCATTGCGGAGCAACAGAAGCCAGAAAGCTTGTCCTAGCAGATGTGAAGTCAATATATGAAAAACCCAAATCTGCTCGGCATAGGGGTATAATTAATTTAAATTTTAGGCCCAGAAGTCCAAATTTGTCCACCTCCCTTGATACAGCTTGAAATTCATAATTAGCAAAATTCATACATAATGAAAAGATTTCTGACCCAACAGATGTTTTTAAAAAAATGCGTTCTAAATCATAACAAAATCCAACAACTGCAAAAAAAAAAGTACCTTCCACTGCTTTCTATTACTCCCTTGACTTTATTTGCTTATTTTTAGAGTGCTCATATCACTTTCAAAGCTTGTTTGGTGCAGAGCAAAATCTGATAGGACATTCTGTCTAGTAAGG
Organism: Aplysia californica; assembly: GCF_000002075.1. Classification (NCBI taxonomy): domain Eukaryota; kingdom Metazoa; phylum Mollusca; class Gastropoda; order Aplysiida; family Aplysiidae; genus Aplysia; species Aplysia californica. The sequence goes on along the minus strand of NW_004797283.1, from coordinate 1,084,372 downwards.
GAAAGAATATCCAAAGGAGGAGCATCTGCTAAAATTCTTTGAGCCTCATCTAAATCACCCAGCCCTTCAATGCCCCCATTTTCACAGTTTGTGTCTTCTGCATTGGAAGCCTGGCCTATTTGTATGGCTGGCTCGACTTGTCTATTGTCTGCCTCTGGTGCTGGAACAACTGACGGTCCTGCAGGGGGGGGTCTCCTTTGCTTTGTTGCACCGACGGAGGGGGGCTCATACCACTTATCCTTGTTTCCAAACAGATACCTGAAAAAGACATTATAGGCAGATTTTAGAGAAGTATTGTCAAGCAAAAGCATTCTTACAAAAACAACAACTGATTAGTTGACATATCAATCAGTAAAACAAAAAGGCTTTGAGAATGTCAAGATATAATACCCAAAAATGATATGTATATATATATATATACAAAAAGTATTGGGATGTTACTTTCTAGAAGTTGGAGCATCTTTTGATTAGATTGTTTTATGTTGTTTCGTTTTTTCTCATAATTCGTCATAAATGTCTGTTTGCCTGCACTACAACTGTATCCTCACACTGTATAAAAATCCTCATTTTCCCCCAAAAGATTTCAGTGAATAATACATGATTCTAGCTTGAAATCTATCTTTTTCATGCTACAAATTCTAAAGTATTTTTATTTCACAATGTATTGCTTTAACAAAGCAGGGAAAATGTTTACAACTTGTAAAAGTTGATTTTGCGTCTCAAGATGGCATCATCATACGAATTTGAGAATCTTAGAAACTGTAAAATGAGGCTTCAATAAAATCATCACATACCCATTTTTTGTACAGCAATTAACATATATCAAAGAATAAAATCTCTCTTCAGCGAGTGTTGAATATAAAATGGTATGACTTGCTTTATTGAATCCTTTTCACTGACAAGTGAAGCCTCAGCTTTTTCACACGAGATGCTCACAATCAAAACACAAAAGAGAAGTATGCTAGAAGCAAGTAGTGATGTCAATCTTGAAGGCTTATACACCACCATTTATTTGGTATCATAAAAACAGCGTGTAAACCGACTCGCGGCCTTCTAATTCTTAGCGCTTGGTTTCGGTGAAATCATAGTAATTCAGATCGCTGTTTCTTTTCTCTGTTGCTATAAAGCCCCAAATACTGTAGGCCTACACCAGGAGAAATTTCAGCGGGGACCGGCACGATGCTGACCGGGACAGGGCTTGGTGTTTTTGTTGAAAAAAAGACAAATCTCGCAATGCTCTCAGTCTTGAAAAAATTTAGCTCCAAATCTATGTTATTGTGATTGTTCCTTGTGTAGAAGTTTGGTGCACTTGGTACTGTCAAAAATGGGGTTGCAGCCATTTAGCGAATTGCAATATTTGACTACATCAAAACCCCTGCCATTTTCTTAAAAAATGACTGAGGGGTAAAAGAATAGTACCACAATCCTCAGGAGACACAGGCCATTCATAAATGGAAGAGATAAATTTGTTATACAGCTACTTTGAAAATTTAATTTCTGGGACCTATAAATATAAGACACTAAACGGCACCAATGCTAGCCTAGGGAGACAATTTGAAAATATAACAACACATGTTTTCAGAACAGTGTATTGATGGTTTAACGTTCCGTTTCACACCTTTGGTTTATCCGATTGGTGGGACCTTTGAATTTAATGTTTGTCTCTGACAGGACTAAATCAAAAGAGGAGAGTCTTCAAAACTCTGTAATCAACCTGAGTACTTAAGTGCCCCATTGTGGATTTGAACCAGGGTCATAGGTATAACAGCAAAGCATGATACTAACAGAGCAAACAGTGTGCATACTTGTCACAGGAGAAATATTCTTGCAAAATGGATCATAAAACTACAGTTAAAGACAAAGTACTAAAAACTTACTCTTTAAAGTCATGAGGCTGAATATCAGCGCATTTACATCCTTTCTCAGAAGCATCTTTCCACTTCCAATTCGACTTGAGAGATGGACAGTGCAAATTTTCACGGCAAAGCACAACAAATGGTGTGTACTTATATATCAGCAATGTTCCAATAGAGTTGTCACATTCTTTCTCTTTGCAGAAGACTTTTGCGATAAAACGGAGTTCAGAAACATTTTTTGGTCTCTGATACAGCAGTTCAATGTTGTCAAGAAAGTCTCTGAAAAATATAAACAATTAAATGAAACATGGGATGAGGTAAGAGGAGAAAGGCTTAAAAAGACAGAAGAAGTAAAAAAGGAAGTGTGAGGAAGAATAGAGTAAAAACAAATTTCTCAAGAACAGTTCCATGAAAAGCGAACATTACGGTACTGTTCTCATAACTGACCCTTCCCAGCAACCAAAAACGAATATTTTTCAACCGATATATATGTGACGCGTCACGACAGTTCGGCCCACCAGGTACATACATGAAGCCGAAGAGCAGAAATGGCCAAAAACATTTGTTGGGGCTAAATATGAGCAATTTTTTTTTTTTAAAACTTTATAAGACTTTTGAATGACTTTTCTGTTGGAATATATCAAAACATAATCTTAAAATTTTTTTTGCTGTGAAATGTGTTTTGAAAGCTATTTTGGTGAATGTCTTCACCTCCTCTGGGCTCCTGACTCTTTCTGCAGCCTTTCTAATGCTACTCCTTGGCTCCTCCTTACTGCTGTCTTTCTGCCACACCCCTGATCTTCTGGTAGGAAAGATCTACACCTACCCTTTTCGGACAAGGGCGAAAAATCTCGGAGGGCCTGTGTGCAAGTTGCGCACGTTAAAGATCCCTTGGTGGTCTAAAATCGATAAGAGTAGGCTTCGGCCGCCACCCGGGCAAAATTCAAAATTTCCTACCAACTGAAAATATTAGGAGTGTCCCGCGCGCTCATATGACCTATGCAGTTGCGAGCGCCGTAAAACACTTTACAAAAACAAAACAAAGAATGTCTTCATTCTGTGATATAATATTATGTAACACTTAGTACCTGCTTTACAGCTTTAGTACATTAGTATCTTTCGAAATTTACCTGGCAAACCGGATAGACTGGTAAGAAAGAATCCTTAGCTTTCCCTTGAGACCTATTTTAAGCCCTTGGGATCCCCTTTAAGGCCAACAAAGGAGCTTGAAAGAAAGCTTGCATTTGTAAACATCTCAACAACCTCCTTAGAGACGAAGACGAACTCCCTTGTTTCTGATCCTCCCCTTGGCTCAAAGCTTTTTAGGCACATTAAAAAGGCGTCAAGATATGATTCAGTCAGTGATGCCCTAATGAAGACGAGAAACTCAAATATTCGTGGGGAGAATTTACTCTGTTTAACAAATTTTAATATCACATAATATTATTCTATTATTGTTATTATAACTTTTGTCTGTCTGCAAACTGTTGTTCAAGTGAAGAGACATATGTCGCAGCTATTAGAACAGTTTTATTTTTGGTTTCTGTTATTCGTCTCTTGCAACACTGTAAGTCGGTCATTTGGTCGCTTTTAAGGACCAGCGGGCTAACCCAGATTTCCTGGGTTTTCAGAAATCTTGACCTTCACCAAGAGTGGGTATTGCTCTACCTGTAAGAGAAGTTTGGTTTCATTGGTGTGTACATGTATATGTTTGGTTACTGAGAAAACTCTCCTAGTCTTTTTAAGAAACCGAACAAGGAGCAAAAACATTACCTTCGATTTTCTCAAAACAGCATTTTTCGGGATAGCCCCTTTGTGCTTAAAAGTGACCATTTAAGAGATGGGTTACTTCAACCCTGCCTGTCAGGGCTACTTGGGCCAAGAGGGAAGAATCCCAGCAGAAAAACACAAATGCTCATACCATCATGGGAATCAAACTAGAGCCCTCTGCATGATAGGCAAAGAGCCTTATCATAGCACCACAGACGCCGGGTTCTGTGCAGTCAAGGCAAATGTTTTGGGGCCTTATAAATAAAGTTCCCAAATGTTGTCCTAGATTTCTTGATTTTTGGTTTTTACACCTGGAAACACTGTAAGGTAATTTAAGAGGCGGGATACTTTGTATCTGCCTGTCAGGGCCAATCTGGGCTGAGAGGGACTTTAGGCTAAATCCTAGCAGAGAGACAAAACATGCTTGATTAAAAATTTGCTCCATGTTGGCCTTGACTCAAACTCCTGCTCTCTGCATGATAGATGAAGAGCCAAACTATTGCACCATAGAAGTTGGTCCTACTGTTGTATATCCTGTATATTTCATTTGTGTTTATTATATCTTTCAATGTCTGTTCAAGTACTGACATTTAGAAGCATGAGTAATTACAGCTCTTTATGTTAGCTCTTCTTCCGTCTTTAAAAAAAAATTGTTTTGTTTAAGTTCCGGTGCCCTTGAGAAAACACTCTGAAAAACAAAACTATTAAAGCAAATGCTTTGAAAATTGGTGAGTATATTGGCATTGAAACATTTAACATGCGTGCCAAATTTAATGAACCCAGCATTATTAGAAGATTTCTGTTGCTATGGAGACATTTGTCAAATCTTTGATAGCAAATAACTCAGTATTATGACCCGGACAGCAGGGGAGCATTCCAGTACTGAATCGTGCTTCATTCTCTTAAATATTATTGTATTCATTTGATATTGGTGTCATATGAAGGGGAATTATGTCCTCTCTGCATCTCTCATTCTCTGCCTAAAACCCAAATTATGAAATGTGTACCTAGTGGACCAAACCGTCAGGACTCTTCACTTCACATATGCTTTTTAACACTTTGACCATTCTCTATTTGACAATGACAATGACAATCTTTTAAATTCATCACATTTAAAGTTCATACAAATGTTTTAAAGTTTTTGTACCAAAATTGTACTGATTCTAAGCTTGGGGAGAAAATATAATTCTCAAAGTTTCAAAGTCATCTGTCAATTTGATGGTCTTGAAAATAAATACGGTTGTGTTGAATTTCTTTTTAAAAATTGCCTAACACTCGTCAATGATTCCAGTACCACAAAAACAATGACTATACTGTTTGCTTTTTGGAAAGCTTAACTCTTTTTATCCAGGCCATACCCCCATGGACTCTGTACCCGTCCTGGGTTCGCTGCACCATATGATTTACAATTCAGTGTGTATATTTCAAAGTGCTGTATTTCTAATATTTACTCTTAGATTTTAAGGAAATATGGCAGTTATGTTAGAAATTGAATGTAGTATCTGAAAATGTATGTGGTCCCCCCCAAATAGACCCACCTCTTCGTGGTGGGGGGGATAAGTGCTCTTCGAATAGGAAAAGAAAAAGAGGAAGCTAACGGGTCAAGGGGTGACCCCGAAAAGAGACATATTACTTTACTATGTTTCTTACTCTTTCTATTTATTGTCTTTATTGTTTTACTTTATTACATTTATTAGCTTTTCTTTTCTCCTCTCTCCACCGACAACCTTTCTTTGACCTGGAGTTGGGACGGGTATTGGTGGGGTAGAAAGCAGAGGTTCATTGTCAGCACTGTACTGGATGTGACTTTACGTAGGGAATACCCAGCTCCATACATGTATTAAGCATGCACTTATCGGAGAGCCCTATGACTGCGGAGAAGGTGCAGAGACCATTTGCGTCTTGCTTGTTGACAACATTAGCCC
>NW_004797283.1:1077773-1078721 GCF_000002075.1 Aplysia californica | reverse complement strand
AATTATTACTATTAGTATTATTATTATTATATTATAATTTTTGTATTTCAGCAACACACAGCAACTATGCTCTTAATAGCGTCTTTCTCTTCTTTATCTCCTCAAACAACTTCTCAATATAATACAACAGACACCAACATACCCATTCATTTTTCTTACAATCTCTCTGTGATGGAGTTGGGTTTTTGTTTGTGGCATTGCACCTACAGCCACTGCTTTATCTCCTACCCCGGGATGGAAGGAAAATCACAGAACCACCAGTTTTAGATGCTATTCACAAATGATAGAATCCCATACGAGCTGAGACGCCGCCTCGGTAATCAAGGTCTCCCCCCAGGTCTTAGTGGGCAACCAAGCTGGCCTGGTGGATGGTTATTGGAAGAAAAAGAAAATCAGAAAGCAGAGAAAATGGAAAAAAACAAGAAGAAAACACCCCCTACAACTGGTAACGGAAAAGAGAAGCTTATAGACTTCAATATTCTTCAGGCAAATGTCTGTGGCTGGGACAAGAAGAAAACACAATTGGGGAAAATTTTGTATGAAAGGAAAGTCCACATTGCTCTATTACAGGAAACTCTCCATTCATCCTGTGACATAAACATCACTAGGTATACCCCTTATCCATGTAAATGTGAAGGTTGCCAAGGGATTATAACCTATATCAGAAATGGCATCCAGGGTGAAGTAGAGCTCCTTAACTGGCACCCCACAGAGGCACATTAAGTCACCCTGTGGTATGGCAACAGCAAGCTCATACTTTATAACATCTATTGTTCCCCAAGTAGCATTCTGAACTTCATGGAACAGAGTACTATCTTTAAGAAGACGGTCATAGCTGGTGACCTTAATGGACACTCCCCCCTTTGGGGCTATGCTGACCAAAACAACACAGGTAAGAAGATTGAAGAACTATGTCAGTCCTCTAACCTCATCCTTCTTCAAAATGAG